>NC_056727.1:455994555-456212055 GCF_019279795.1 Protopterus annectens | reverse complement strand
TAAACTTAACAAGGCCGTACTAAGTGTTGGCAATTCAGATCCTGTATCCCAACTAAAAAAATAAATAAATAATGTCCTTAGTAACACCCATTTGCTCACTCGATATTTCTGACAGAATACTTTGTAGGGAATTTTTTAAGTCTGTCAACTATTATACTGCCAAAACATATTGCCAGTTACCTCTTTCTTCCCTATCACACCTCTAATATTTGCAATCTACCTAAGGAACAATTCTTTGGGGTTTATTTGGGGCTATAAAAATGCCTATGCCAACAGTTCCAAGAAAAAATCGTAAATCTTCTAGCGTAAAACTGCTTATCCAAGCTCTTTTTCCAATCTTTTCTAACGTCCTCTGATTGATTCCCAAAGATACAGTGCAATATTTTATATGCCTTGCTAGTTATCACTTTTTAACAGCAGCTTGTGTTCTAGATTCAACTAAAACTATACTAAAGCAGATCTTTCACTTACGATTCCCCTATCCCTTTCTCTTTGCCTATACTCTGATATTAATCCATGATATGGAAGGCAGTCTCCAGCCTGCAGTTTAAATATCTTCATGGTCTCTTCCTATTCTTTTACCTTTCCCTATCTAGCTATTTGTTCCCAATACCTTGGCTCCTTTGCCAGTTTTCTCCAGTAAATTCTAGTCCCCTCTTGCCTATTTTCTGTACCCCTAATTGCAGTCATCCCTATCTGCAGAATCTTTTTTTCTCCATTCTTGTGTTGGCTTAGTTCTTATAATACTTTCTTCTACTTTATAAATATTTATTTATTTTATTATTTATTTTACATTTATTTATCGGGGGGGGGTCCAACTGGACAGAGCTGTCCATTTTCAGTGGAGGACCGGAAAGAAAAACTCCAAAACAATCACTAACATACTATACATAAGGTATTTACATGAGTATTGTGGTTTACACATACAGTTACAAAATATAGCAGATAACATATGATTGCATTAGATATTTACATAAATATAGTGGTTTAGACATACATTTCAAAGTATAGCAGGTAGTAACATATGATTGTTGTGCATACAGTATGTTTAGTAGTGATAATCTTGAGGATGTACTGAAGATAAGACAAGAAAGGAAAAACAAAAAAAAAATACTAGCCAGATAATCTTCATAGGTTCATACTAGGCTATCTGCCCTAGGGCATTTATAAGCCTAGCCAGAATGTGTTTGGCTTTCGCCACCCATTTTAAATTTATTTTGCTATGCCCTTTTTCGAGGTTAGTATACTGTGTCTCTGTCTAACAGTGACACAGAAGTGATACCCGGGGTAAACCTACGATCTCCCATCCACTCATCAAGATTCCTCTTGAAGAGAGTCAATGAGGGACTCTGCCTAACCTGGACTGGGATTTTATTCCAGAGTGAAGGAAATCTCTGGGTTATGAATCTTTCCTTCCAGCATGTCCTATTTATTTAAGTGCTGAGGTTCAAGTCTCTCGAGCATGTAGCTCGATGGGATTTGGATTTTCTGAGGTGCAGCATGTCCATTAATTCCGGGTTGGACATGGCTTTATACGTCAGGCACAGATCACCTCTGAACAGGCGGTATGCCACTGAGTAGAGCTGGAGTTTCTTTAACCGGGCAGCATATGGCATCTGTTTGAGCCCTTTGATCCTCTTGGTGAGGTACTTTTGGGGTCTTTCCAGTTGCTGCAGGTGTCTGGTAAGGTACATCCCAAAAGGGGCATTGTACTCAATTATGGGCCTGATGAAGGATGAGTAAAGAGGCACGATGACCTCCCCTGATCTAGATGTGAATCCCTTCATGATTAGGTGGGCTATATAAAATGTTTTTCTAACCACTTTGGCCACATGGTTGTCAAATAAGAGATTGCTATCAACTTGGGTCCCCAGGTCCCTAATTACTTCTTCTGTACTTAATGGGTTACCACCTATGTGGTAATTTGTGGACACTTTGTTTTTGCCAAAGGGGATGACTATACACTTTTTGGCATTTAGCTTGAGGCCACAGCTCTGGCACCAGTTGTCTGTTTCTCTGAGGCCCTTTTGGAGGATGCTTGTGTCGGCTGGAGAGTCGATTATGGCACCCAGTTTGCAGTCATCTGCGAACTTGGTCAGCCACAGTCCTTCCGTGTTGGCCTGTACCTCTGAGAAATATATACCGAACAAGAGAGGTCCCAGAACTGAGCCTTGTGGGACACCACTTGTAACTGGTTTGGAGTCTGACACGGCTCCAGCAATTCTAACCATGTGGGTTTTGTCCTTGAGCCAGTTTGCAATCCATCTAGTGACATAGGGGGTTTATATTTAAGCTGGTGAGCTTATCTATAATGCCTGAGTGGGGTATTGTATCAAAGGCTTTTGCGAGGTCCAGGTAGGCTGTGTGGACCACCTTCCCCTCGTCAATGGCCTTGGTGACTGTTTTAAAGAAATCAACCAGGTTTAAGAGGCAGGATCTGCCCTTAACAAAGCCGAACTGGGTAGGATCCAGTGTCTGTAGGTCCCCAATATCTTTATTTATGAGGTCCATGATGATCCTTTCCATAGCTTTGCAGACCAAGCTAGTCAGGCTTATGGAGCGATAGTTTCCAGGATCCGTTGAGGCACCACCTTTATGGAGAGGGACCACTGTTGCTGTACGCCACTCTTTGGGCACATATCCTGTAGTAAGGCTGAGATTGAACAGTAGTTTTGAAGATGCAACAAAAATAAGAGAAGAACGGAATAACTAAAATACTAGCCAGTTTGTCAAAGGGGAAGAATATAGACAAGTTCATATGAGGTTCATTGACATTTTAGGGAAAAGCTTTTCAACATAGTCTAGGGGAGTGTTAGTGGGTATAGACAGGACACAGTGGGGAGTAGGCAGAAGTGAGTTGGTAAGTAATGTGTGATAATATATAGTGCATCTGTGGGAGTTTTAAAGAGGTTGTATAGTGGGTAGGGGAAAGGTGTTAAAATATGTCAGCCATGTGCTAGGCAGTTGCATGTCCAGGAGTTGTTTAGGTCGGAAATAAATTGTTTTTTGGAGATGATTTTGTTCGATAGTACCCTGATTTGTGGTGGTAGGGAGTTCCAAGTCTTGGCAATATTGCTAGAATACAGGGAGACACCAGAACTGTAATGGCTTTTGGAGATTGCGATTAGTGCCTTGTTAGTGGACCTAAGTTCTCGGTTATTGGAGTAGAGGGTGATCAGGTCTTGTAAGGCTAGAGTTTTGTCAGGTTGTTACAGTATTTGGTGATCTAGAAGAAGATGGTTTAGACCTAAGGTGTTAGGGAGTTCCAGCCAGGAAATCTGTTTTAGGGCTTGACAGTGGTGGGTGCGGTAGGAGGAGTTAGTGGCGAATTTAGTTATTTAGTTGTAGCATAGTGATAGCTTGCTTAAATCACTCTTTTTTTAGATTAATTAGGACAGGAGAAGCAAACAGTAAGTTTGAGAGAAGATGGGTATGAGCTAGGGTAATTTTATTGTTGCTGCTTATGAGGTTTTTTACATCTGTAAAGAGTACCTAGTTTTTTGTTGATTTTGGTAATTGTATGAGCTATGTATTTGTCAAATGTCATATTATTGTCAATAATGACCCCTAGTAATTTGGTTTGGGTGATGGGGAGATAGGGGTATTATCTGATGCAGAAATAGAGAATGGGAGATAAGGTACTGCTGCTTTGGAAGGATGGAAGAGCATAAGTTGGGTCTTTTTAGGATTTAGTATTAGCTGGGGGTTTGTTAGCCAGGTTTCGATGGATGTAAAGGCTTCTTGTGTTTTAATGAGAAGTTGTTGGAGGGTGGGATCAGAGCAGATTAAGGTGAAGTCATCAGCGGATTGAACCAGGTTTGCTACAGGTGTGGCTTTGTGAAGACTATTTGTAAATATAGTGAAAAGTAGGGGTCATAGGATTGATTCTTTTACAGGAAGTAGGAAGGAAGGGAGTTTTTCCACTGAACAGCTTGTTGGCGTTGGTAGAGATAGTCTTGAAACCATAACAGAGTGGGAGTAGTTCATTTTAATTCTGAGAGTAATGTTAGGCATTTTGTTTGGGAGATTGTATCAAACGCCTTTGATAAGTCAAGGAAAACTGCAGACACTAGTTGGTCATTGTTGCGGTGCATATTTGTTAGGTTACTAAAATGGATGAGTGCAGTGGTAGTCCTATGGTTGGGGTGGAATCCATGTTGAGGTTTGGCAAGAACATTGTTGGAGAGGAGATGTGTTAGGTTCTGGGTGTGGATATATTTTTCCAGTATTTTAGCCAGTGGGAAAAGTATAGCTATAGGGCGGTAGTCTGTTAGGTCAGTGGAGGTTCCCCCTATGTGCATTGGTATAATGTTTTACTAGAGATGTGGCACCTTTTGTTCTGAGATTGATCTGCTAATGATTATAGAGATTGGTGAAGAAATGGCTTTGGCAGCTATTTGTAGGAATTTGGCAGGTAGTTTGTCTACTGCTAGGGTGGTGGGTTTAAGTTTGGTTAGGTGTCTATAGATGGTGTAAGTTGGTACATGTTGAAGGGTAAAGGAGTTGGCGTTATTTGATAGATTATATAATATTGTGGGGTTGAGGAGGGTGGGTATGTTGCTTTAGTATAGCGTTGGTAAAGAACTCATTCAATTGGTTGGCTGTGTTTATAGAGGTGGTGTCTATGTTTGGAAGACGAGTTGGTGATTTAACTGGATGAAGAATACTGTTTATAGTGGCCCAAAACTTTTGTGGGTTGGTATTATGCTGAGTTTGAATTCCACTGTAGTATTTTTCTTTGTCTAGTCTGATTTGTTTTTACAATGTTTCTCAGTTCAAAGAATGTTTCCCTATTAGGAATAGTTTTGTTTTTCTGCCAGGTGTCACATGCTTTGTCCCTTTGTTTCATAAGTTGTCTAGTGCTCTTGGTAAGCCATGGGGCATAGATGGTTTTAGTGCAGATCTGTCTTGGTGGGACAGGTTGGTTGAGAAGGCCTAAGAAGATAGTGTTGAAATACTCAACTACTTCATCTAATGGAAGTGTTAAAAGAGTGGACCAGAGTGTTTAAGGGCTGTATTAAGGTCATCACCCCTGAAGTTTTTAGCATATCTGATGTGTTTAGGAGAGCTAGTTCTAATGAGTTTAGTTTGGTCTCTGAGGAAGAAGGTTGGGAGGTGGTTGCTTAGAGTGTCAGGTAGTGTACCAAAATTATGGGTGGAAGATGGGTGATTGGTGAGAATCCAGTCTAGTACTGATTCTTTTTTTGAGGTTTTGTCTACCCTAGTAGGGGTTGGTATAAGCTGTGAGAAACCGTAAAGGTTAACATGATTTGAGGGGTGGGGTGATTTAAGTGAGGTCCAATCAATATTGACGTTACCTAGTATAATGGTTTTGTGGGGAAGGGTTTCTGATGTCCAGTGGAGAAGAGATTCAAGGGTTATGATGTTATATCCTGAAGGGATATATGATCCTAAGATATTTAGCTGCTTTTGTGTATTTAGTCTTACCTAAGCAAGTAGGATCTCTGCATTAATAAATGCAGAGATTTCTATATTAAACAGTTCAACACTGATTTTGTTCTAATGTAGGAGAGCGACTCCGCCTCCTCTTTTAGCTGTACAGTCTTTTCATAGCATGCAATAACCAGGGGAAAGTATTTCTTCATTTTTAATGTGTGGTTTAAGCCATGTTTCTGTGAGGAAGATGATGTCAGGTAAGTATAATGCTATGGTTGCATGGAGCTCAGTGGTTTTGTTAAGGATGCTTCTTATGTTATGATTTATTATTAGAATATCATAATATAACATTATGAATTGCTGTTGTTGTTCTACTTAACGATCTTCATCCAAAATCCCACTATCTCCTTATTTCTTGAATCCCCCTTCCCCTGTTTCATCATCATCCCTTTCCACTTTGAATTATAGCTTTCTGCTTGTGTTATGTATATGAGCCTTAATATGTGTAGCTCTAAAATATCCCTTCAAATCAGGTAATGCTAAACCACCCTGTTCTACTAAAGTGATTAACTTTTCTCACTTTATCCTTGACCTCTTTTCTTCCCAGATAAAATCATTCAAATATTTATTAATTACTGTACTTCTCTTGTTGTTAATAAAAATATGCCTGAACTCTATATAAAACTAAAGGGACTAAAAACATTTTCACTGCTTGCATCTTGCTATCCATATCCATATACAAGAGCTTCCAGTTTCTCAGTTTTTGTACATCTTTTGTTTAATCTCTTCCCACATATCCTTAGCTGCCATAGCAGAATCCTTTTTAACCCGTACTCCTAAATACTTTATTTTATAATGTCATCATAAATATGGGTACTGCTGAATCATTTCATGTGTGGGCACATAGTTTACAGCTATAGCCTTTGTTTTGTCTTCATTAATTTTATAACCCAAAAAGATTTGAAACTGTCTTAAAATGTTCCACAACACTGAGATGTCCTTTTCTGGTTTTATCAGGTACAAAATAATATTGTCTGCAAATAAAGGCAACTTTTCTTGATTACCATACCAGTTATATACTTACATTTCTGAGTCCCTTACTTTCTTTGCCAATGGCTCTAAATATAATGAAAATATCAAAGGGAAAAAGGACATCCCTGCCTGTTTCCTCTGCTCATAAACAATTTATCAGAGAGGAAGCCTCCCACTTTATTTTTTTGCCACAGATCACTCATATATCCTCCTAATTAACCTTATTGTATCAGAGAATGCAAATGCTTCCATTGCTCTACTCATAAAATCCCAACTTATTCTGCTGAATGCTTTTTCTGGACAAAACCCCACCAACAATAGCAGTATGTTCTTTCTTTCTGCCTCCCTTTGGATCATACTTATTCTATTAATGTTGTCAGATGTTTGTCGCCACTCACAAAAATACATTAATCTATGTCTATCAATTTTGGTAAACCCTTTGCCATTCTTTTAGCTATTATAGACATAAATACTTTATAATCATGATTTAAAATTGAAATGGGCCTATATGAAGCTGGGTCTGATGGATGATTACCTTCTTCAGGTATTATAGCCACCACAGCTTTCTTCTAGGATGTTCTTCTCCCCCTCCTTTTAAAATGTTGCTAAACAAAACCTTCCAGATCTTTATTACTTTCTTCCCTCCTAGCTTCCAAACTTCCACAGGAATGCCATATATTCCTGGAGACTTTCTGCAGATTAATTATACTTAGGTTCATAGGTTTATACTAGGCTATCTGCCCTAAGGCATTTATAAGCCTAGCCCAAAGTTTTGTGGCTTACGCCACCCCTTATGTTAAAAAATACTGTGCCCATTAGTTTGTTGTGCCTCTGTCCAGCAGTGACACAGAGATGATTCCCGGGGTAAACCTACGATCTCCCATCCACCGGTCAAGATTTCTCTTGAACAGAGCCAGCGAGGTGCTCTGCCTCACATGGACCGGGATTTTATTCCACAGCATAGGGAGTCTCTGGGTGACATAGGTTCATAGAAAAAAGTCCCATTGTCAGTCTCGAACTCAGGACCCTGGTAACACTAGTCTGTATGACCTACCACTAAGCCATGACTTTCATTCATTTCATACTTCACCATTTTATCTCATTTACTATCTTAACTCTCTAAATTTAGCAACAACTCTTTATACTTTCTGTTACTATATCTCATGCAATTTATTTTATAAAATGTTTTATACAAATACTGTCAAAAACAAAAAAATATTTAACTTGCAGTTACCTTTTCCCTCGTTGTCTTTCATTTTTTCCATTTAGTGTCCTTCCAAACATTAATGATATGAAGTGGGGCATACTCCTGTCAATAAAAAAATCTATTTTCTTAGCTACTTTTTCTTATAAAGCCATATTTCACAAATATGATTGATGCTTTATAGTCTCACATGTATCCACTATTTTCAGTGTTGCTTGTCTTCTTCCTGTTCATCTCCATCTCCCAAGCCCTGACTCCACTTCAAGTTCAAAGTACTCCCAATTATTCTAGTCAACTCCTGTGCTTCTGTCTCTCAAGCATTTTCCATTGCAACATTTGAAAAGGGTTCACTGGCAAAGTCTGTGTATGTGCATTACAGTCAGAGGAATGAGAAGCAGATACCCTCCTGTTTGAAAGCTTAACCCTCATGGGGCAAATTTTTGCAATTCTCCCTTCACTAGTATTGCATAAAAAATGACGTTGCTCCTCCAGGGAAAAATATTTGCTAGACAGTTGGAAACAGTAGCTTGAATCTCACACCTGCCTCTCAACATTCCATGGCTGCTGGGATAAATGTGCTTCTCTTCTGTCTGGTGTACAGTGAATAGTCACTTTCTACAAAACTCTACTGTCTCAGATTTTTGTTATTTTTCCTTTTTGTTACAGTTTTGTCAGAATCAATTCTTTCTGCTGGTATTATTAGATATTTACTAATACTGGTCTTAACTGCTTTCTTGTGGCCAGGTTTGGAACATACACATAATGTGACCTTTCAATTCACATATTCTCCTGTGGAATACCAGTCCAGTTACTTATTTGTGCTTTCATAAAATGAATACACTCTGCTCTTTCCACTTTCTCTGGTACAGCAGAAAAACTCCATTTTTTTCCTGAGTGCTCTGTCCTCTATCTCTAGTATTTTTTGAAACAGCTCTTCTTGAGCAGCCTCATACTCACCCAGCCTTTTCTTTATTTTGACTTCTGATTTTTTCAGCTGTATCAGTTCATCTGAGCGCTGTTTAAAGCTTCTTCCATTTTCCAGCCTTTTGTTATTTGAGTTTATATACTCCTTCAGTGTTTAATTATTTTAATCAACTCTGAGTACATTTGAAATTTTTTCCTCTTAATTACTGAAAACCATCAATTATACCAAAACTAGAACCTGAATTGCTTTTCACTGGGCAGTTGCAGGATTATTACTAGACAGTGTTTCCTCTTCACCTTTTTTGTCTGATTTTCTTTCAAGTTCACTAGGTTTCTTTGTTGGCATCCAGGCAGTGTACTTACTAGGCAGTAATTGAATTTTATTCAAGCTGAAAATATCACTGGCTGTTGTTTCGCAATTTCTTTTTCACACTGGGAGAGCTGAAATTAAGTTGTTGATCAGTGTGTAGCCATCTTGGAAGTCTCTAAATATATTACATTTTAAGTAAGTCTAAAGATTACCAGGACCTGCTTTTTTGTGCAACCAATTTTTGTACAGCTGCAGCATGAATCCTCTTTATATTTATCAAACTTCTGGAGTATGTTTTTTACTGTTACATCAACAACTAAGCTTTTTACCTGTTTTACTATATGACAACTTATTGTTCAGCAGGAGACTGTGTTTTGTGCTTTTTCATCAGTTTTGTTTCTTTGTTTTTGGACTCCATACTTAAGGCAGACATAAACACCCAAGAAACATTAATTATGATTTTTGAAAGTAGCTTTCTCTGGAAAATTTCACTGTGAATGGCAGATCTGAATGTATATCTAAGTGCATCAACCAAATTCAAACCAGATTCAGAGCTCGGAAACATAGCTATATGCAAAATGACTGATAAGTCTGTGACAGCAGACTTTCTGAGGTCTAACCATGTTGTATCAGACACGTCAGTTGCATTTCTTCAAGGACACATCTCTACACCTTTAGAAAGAAAGATAACAGCAGTTAACCTAATTCAGTTGTTCATTTTGTGAGTTTGTAGTTTGAAACTGAATCTTATTTTGATAAGCTTTTCACTCTGAGCAGCTAACAGTAGATACAGCTTAGGTATACTGATGGGAAACAGATAATTGTTACACTAGTAATGTTTAATTTCGTGATGATTTTACGTTGAATCCAAAATACTGGCTTTCTCAGAATCATAACATTTTTTGAAATATTGCTGAGGATTGTGCAATGTTGGCATCTGAGATTTATTCATGATATGAGAGTAGCAAGTATAATGGATAGCAACGTTCTAGTTTGAACAATAGTAACCATGAGCTTAATATTCAGAAAGTTTTAATAGTCTAACAGAACAGTGTTCAGTAGCAGTGCTCTTTGTATCTGTCTGAATTTAACAATAACATGTCAACATTTTTTCACCCTTCGTGTCAGTTAGCTAAACCACAGCCTGTGCAGCATAGTAACTCCTCATGAATTCCACACATTCTAAGTTAATAACTAAATATCTGCTTCATAGCATATTGGTATGAACTGAACATTACTGCAGTTATCACATTTTCTTATAACCAAAACATCAATCTCACAAAGATTTCATTTTAAGACAAACACCTTATAAATTGCAAATTGTCTTCCTTGTCTGGATTTAACAAATCTTCCTGCACACTGCTTTTTGCTGTGATTTATTTTACCATTACATATCAGAGTAGTTATCCTGAGCTACTGTTTTCTTTATTATGAACACTAACTTTAATGTATCATGCAGGAAGAACTTTTAGTTTTAACATGCATAACCTAATCTTCTGTTTAGACTTACACACACACATAAACACACACATAAACACACACACACGCACACACACACACACACACACACACACACACACACATGGATGGACACATGCACACAAACACACACACACACACACACACACACACATGGATGGACACATGCACATAAACACACACACACATACACACACACACACACACACACACACACACACACACACACACACACAAGGAAATACAGACACATATGCCCAAACATGCACACTATGTGCCTCTGCGGTATACACATCTTCTGAGCTGTGCATATATTTTCACATACTGGCATTTTTCAAGTGTCTGTTTAATCAATGTGAAATAAATTATCTACTTCCTTCTCCCTTTCTTGGCATTGTACATTTTTTTTGCCCTTTCTTGGTAAAGCAGATATTAAAGCGCTATGCAAATGTTAAAGCACTATATCTAATATCAGTAACTTCATAACTCCTGATGAAGGACCCCTATTAGTCTGAAATCGCAATTAATTGTAAAATTTATGTTAGTCCAATAAAAAACATTACATCACCCTTGTTTTACATGTTTAATGTTAGTGGGCCAGCATGACTTTATTTTAATGCAGTTGCTAGTGTTTTGGGCTCAAAATGCACCATCAGCATTTTAACAATCAGTCACAAGATTCAGCTTTATGTTTTACAGTTCCACCAGGTTCTGAAATAACCTATATGTAGACACACTCATAAGACTGAGTAATGTTGTAACTTGTTTTACCAATCCATCCCTCATTCCAAAATGCTTTTTCCCATTTTTGCGCATGGGGTCAGGGTGTTACTTCATCTAGATCCAGGGTTCACATAGCCAAAAAAGTATTCATTTCTTTCTATACATATTCTTCGCAACAGAGCCATTAAACTTTTTCTAGTCACTTTTTCTTGTTTGCATGTCATATACTTTAATGAACTTCACATGGAAAAAAAAGAGTAATTTCAATGATATTTTATACTTAACACAGACAGATCATTGCCAGAGCACTGAATGTATAGTGACTAACATGCTGCAGAAAAGTGCAGTCACATTATACAGTGGTACACACACTTCTATTAATAGAGATAAAACACTGCTCGATATGAAGCTTGAAAATTCTACATCAAAGATTGCACCATTTTGTTCAACTCTGTTCAGATCCCAAAGGCTACTGCAGTCATGCCACAAATTCTAGTTTATTTCTCCCAGTAGAAAATATAAAAGGGAAAAGGTGTAGAGCTGTGAAGACCCTCAGGGCAGTGTGACACCTGTGCACTGGCCCAGTAATCAAGAAGCCTCAATCCTCACCACTAACACCAGTGAGGGACGTTCACATTGGGAGGATGAACAGTACACACTCAGTAAAGTACAATTTCCTTTAAGAGCACACAGACAGTAGTCAAGCCAAAACCTCCAGCACCCTCTCTGTCCAACCAGTGCTTCATGTCCCTGCCCAAGTAGCTGACATACACACACACTTTGAGATTTGATTTATATATAAACACACACGCACACACACTCCTGGGAAAGGCTGGCACAGGGTGACTAGCTATGCCTCATTCTTCCCAGACTAAAAGGTAGTTATCACTGCCACCAACCAGCTCTTTATCAGCTACTATAAGGACCTTCCCAAAGGGTGACCAATTCTACTGTGTAATGTTACTATTATCCAAATGTTAAGTGTGACCAAGACTTTAAGGCTATTGGAGTGGCCTATACAGTGTCACCAAATATATATGCAAGTACTCTAAGAGCTTAAATATTTCTAAACAAACCAGTCACAATTAAAAGTTTTAAATATATTTAATAATAAATAATAAAAATACAAGACAATACTCAATAACTCAACACAGTGACAACAAGGTTTAGAATCACAGGGAATACTTTAAAACAACATTGCAGGACAGTCTCAAATAAATACAGAAAACATCTAAACTAATCTTTACTGTATTCCTATCTATATCTAAGAGATACTATGCCCTAAATTACAGAGCAAGACAAATACAAGTGCTGAATGGATATTTTCCGATCCAAGAAAAGATAGAAAATGTTCAGACTTTCTCTCTGAGATAGTTCTTAAATTACTATCAAACATTTCTGCTGGGTAATCTCAAATTACATCATTCTTTGTCACCTCTGCCTACAGTTCTCAGGCTAACAGAAACTTAAAACTTAGCACCTCTATGTCAAAAATACTTATCTCTCAGAAGCTGACCTAGAACTGGAAGTCATAAAACAGTTAAGCACTTTTATATTTGAAACCTGTAATTATTTCCGTTTCCAGGCAATAGAAAAAAACCTCTAGTTATAGACATCCTGTCTTCTTGCGGAGGTAAACACAATCGTAGAACTCTTTACTTGTCAACTTATTTTCTTAGAGTTTTTCAAGTTAACTCTGTATGTTCCAACTTCTACTATTAATATAGTTTATATACACTTCTGTTCTTTTCCAGTAGGGTACACTGTGGTTACATTCTAGAAGCTCAGTTCATAACATACAGTTTAACACACACTTCTGCACCAGTGGTTTAATACACACATAACATAGTTCTCTTACATTTGTAAGACAAGCTTATGAATCATATTAATATTCCACAAATGGCATATGATTATTTACAAAATTCTAGATAACTGGGCTGGCAGCCTCACAATTCTATATAAACCATATTAATATTTTCAAGTGACATATAATTATTTACAAAATTCCACCTAGCTGGGCTGGCAGCATTTTGGTTTGTCACACCTTGGAGATTGGTCTTTTTATCAGGGAAGTAGATATTAAAGAAAAGTGGACCCAGCATGGAGTCCTGAGGGATACCACTAGTTACTAATCTATTTAATGATAAAATACCACTCACCCTCATCCTGTGTATATGATCCAATTAGAGCCAATTAGAAATCTACTGACTAATACAAGGGTTAATATTTAATTTAGCAACTTTATCAACAATGCCCATGGGAAATCATCAAATGCCTTGGCAAGACAAACATCACCAGCATAGACAGAATGACCCCCACCAAAGGCTTTATTCACACCATCAACAAAGGTCAATCATCTTAAGCAAGCAAGACTTCCCTTCACAAAACCATACTAAGACTGCTTTTAAACTACCAATTTCACTGTTAATGAGAATTAGTAAGTTTCATTTCATGATTTTATAGGTAAGTCTAGTGAGGTTAATGGAAAGGTAATTTCCAGAATCAGGAACAATACAATGCTTAAGCAGATGTACAACAACTACTGTTTTTCAGTGCTTAGGCACATACTTGGTAACTAAGTTCAGGTTAAAATGTCTGAGGAGGAGATCAGCAATTTCAACTAACAGCAAAGTGATCTACTATATTGTCCATGCCCTCTGACCTGTTATTTTTGGTTTTGGTTAGAGTTTCTGGGATCTGGTCCATAGTGATAATCGATAACTGGTATTAAGGAAAAAAAAAGACAAGGGAAATTGGAGCTCAAGGGAATGGATGCAGCCAGGATATAGGTATGTTAGCAAAACAATTGCTGCCTAAATTAAAAGCCCTATAGTTCCTGATGAGGACGTAAGAAATTGGAAAATAATTAAATCCAGGAAATCTAGGCTAAATATAACCAATTTGGTTATGCAAAGATCCATCTCATAGAGTAAAGGTAGCTGGTCTGAACTCTGACTTATAATCTCAGTAGGAAAAAACATGAGTGATCTTACACTATGCATATTCAGAGGTTTGTGGCTGAAGACCACTGCATTTTTTTAATGAATACACTCGGGCTAATTTTTCATCTAATGTAGTCACTCACAACTGCAAAAACATGAACAATGGCCTCACACTTTAATGCTGAAAACACAGGCTGAATTGTACAGTTTGACTATACCTGTCAAGTGTACCTAATTATGAGGAATGTTCCTCATTCTGAGCTTTAAAAAGTCAGTGTTCCTCAGAGTTCCATATTGAAAGGGTCTGTCACATATTAAACAATACGATGTTTTAACTGATATCTATGGTAAAAAATACTGAATCATATTAGTTCATCAAAGGAACTTTTTAGCACTATAAAGTAACATATTGTAGGCATTCTTTGAGCTTCCGCTTGAAGCTGTTAGTAAACCATTAGTAAGTGTTCCACATTTTTCCCATTTGTTCCACATTATGAGAGATAATGTTTCACATTTTGTATATGAAAGGCTGAGAGCTATGAGTCTGACACCAAACCAGAAAAGCACATCTCATCAATCTGAGGAGGAAGACATCTGTCTAGACAAGAGCAGGGCTTTTTCATGAGAGAGTTCATCATGATAAGCTGTATAATGCTCACTGATTAATAGTTTGTTCTCAAGTGAAACAGGTGCTTCCAATGACATCCCATCCTATTACATTTTCTTCTCAACACAGGAGTTTGTGGGCACATCACAAATCACAGATCCTGGTAAAGGCTAGGCATACATTCATTGAGATGAGTTGGTTAATAGTGTACATAGCCTGGTTAAAAGCAGTCATGTACAGCAATAGTATACTACGAATCCAAAATTCCTGCATGTACCAACACTCTGAACTCTCACTCTCTGAACGAATAAAAACAAAAACCACACTGATCCCACATAGTTTGTGGATATCGTTTAATGAAAGATTCGGTGCTTTTGTTCAAAGAACTTCATCAGAATCTGGTACAAAATTGAAAATACATCTATTAATTACAAAATCCATTCTGTTATGTGATCAAATCATACCAGTCACACATATAAACTCATTCAATACAAAACCGTTACATCTTCTCCACCCACTCAGACTTTACATTTTCCAAATAAACTTACATTCACTGATTAAAGACAACAGCCAATCCAGGACTAAATGACCATGCCACAACCTCTAGTGACTTAAAACTTAGGTCAGCAAAGTTATAAACAATGAAAAATATCAATTCAATGATGTGATAATAAAAACAACCAATAATGAAATATAGAATTAGAAAGGCAAATGGGTATTTAATTGATTTAATGATAAATTAGAATTTATTTTAATGGTGTGTTTTTGGGGTGTTTTTAAAACACTTCTTTGGAAAACATAAGTCTGAAGGGGTGGAGAAGATTTTTAAGGTCAGAACAATATTTCAGGTTTTAAAATGATGGTTTTGTATTGAATTAATTTATATGTATGATTGGTGTGATTTGATCACATGACTGAATGGATTCTGTATTTAATATGTGTATTTTCAATTATGTAACAGATTCTGATGAAGTTCTTCCAATGAAAGCACTAAAATCTTTCACAAAATGATATCCACAAACTATGTCAGACCAGCATGGTTTTTATTTTTAATAATAATCTTCCACTTGGGAGTAATACAAGATTTACTCTTGGCTAACATACCATGATTACAAGGACAAATGCCACATGATCAGACAAACTGACACTGGGTAAATCCTGCATTCCCCAACATACAGATGTGAACTACTGATTGTATGCAAAGCCTTTATTAAACTCATTTGCAACTAATATCTGTGAAATGTCACACCTCCAGTAGCCTGGTCATCTTCTTAGATTCCTGAACATTTTCTAAAACATCACATTAGAGAACACAAGCCAAACAAATGTAAATATTGTGAGAACAGAAAATGTAATTGATGTCATGTCTTTGCATCAATGCTGCATCTACTGGCATACAGAAATGCCTAGAATAGTATTTTTCTCTAACTTTTCAAAAGCAGCTTTTCACATCTTTGGAACTGTATAACCTGGACATACAGTGTCAATAGCATTTTTGTTCAGGGTACCCAAGCTTTTACTTTGTAACAATAAATTCCTTTTTGAGTGGCAATTTATTGAAATACTTAGAGAAATATGAAAATATATGCCTATTTGTATAACAGTATAACTAACACTTAGTGTCTCTTCAACCATATAACATGCAGTGGATATATCAGTTATAATTTTCTCTAATCTCATCTAAGTTTTCAGCTGATGATATGACATAGTTTTACTTCAGCTGGTTCTGGAAATATCAATGCTCATAAATAAATACTGCATATTTTCAGAATTGCTAGAATACAACTGTCAATATCTCCAGCAATGTTCTTTATACATGGGCTGGAACATTGTATTTTTTATCTCCCAGCATGACAATTCACACCATGCTACTCAATAACACGTAAGTCATGCAGTTATGAGAATACAAATGTAAATATGAAAGCATGAATAACAAGTGGCAAACAGTGGCTTATCCACTCTAGATTAACAGTTTTAGAATAATTTTGTTTCTTACAGATTGCCCTTTCATATGCTGCAAATTATTAATTGAGGAGTCACTTTCTTAAGGAATCCAGTCTCAAAAACATCATTATTATCTGAGAAATTTTGGGGGTTAAAAGGAAGTGTACAAAACAATGTTGTAGGTTGGAATAACTTAAATCAAAATGCTTACCTTTTGAAATAAGGTATGTACAGACTTCCTCTTTGTGAAAAATTTTTGCACCATTTTTTTCAAGTAGGTAGATGGTTTCCTAGCGTATTGTACATATGTTGGACATGTACAGGATGATGCTGTGCAGAACTTTAGGAAGTACACTTTCTGTCACTGTTTCCTCATTTAGTGACATAGGATTGAGCATTCATCCTGTGTTTATAGAAGTACATTTGTAGTCTAACATCCCTGGGAGAGATTACTATATATATATATATATATATATATATATATATATATATATATATATATAGGTTCATAGGTTCATAGGTAGGTACTAGGCTATTGGCCCAAGGGCTCCCTGGCTTACGCCACCCAAGAAAGTTATTTTCCTGTGCCACTGTCAAGCAGAGACACAGAAGTGATCCCCAGGGTGTATTTCCTATTTCCCATCCACTCATCAAGATTTTTCTTGAAGAGTGCTAATGTAGAACTTTGCTTGACATATATGGGTAGCCTGTTCCAGAGTATGGGAAGTCTCTGGGATAGGAATCTATCCCTCCAGCATGTCCTGTTTATTGTGGTGACAAGGTTTAGGTCCCTAGAGCGTGTAGCTCGGAGGGATTGGGATTTCTTTAGGTATAGCATGTCCAACAGCTCTGGGTTTGACATAGCTTTATATGTTAGGCAGAGATCACCTCGGAGTAGGTGATATGCTACGGAGTAAAGCTGGAGTTTTTTGAGGCGGTCAGTGTAGGGCCTTTGTTTGAGTCCAGTAATCCTCTTTGTGAGGTACTTCTGTGGCCTTTCCAGCTGCTGCAGATGTCTTGTGAGGTACATTCCAAAAGGGGCGTTGTACTCTATAGTGGGTCTAATGAGTGTCGAGTAGAGGGGAACGATGACCTCTTTTTTCCTGGATGAGAACCCTTTTATGATGAGGTGTGCCATGTAGAAAGACTTCCTGACTACTGTGGTGATGCGACTATCAAAGGAGAGACTACTGTCCACCTGGGTCCCAAGGTCTCTTATCAAGCATTCAGTGTTAAGTAGATTGCTGCCTATGTGGTAGTTCATAGGTAGAGAGTTTTTACCAAAGGGGATGACACTGCACTTTTTGGCATTGAGCTTGAGGCCATGGCTCTGACACCAGGCATCTGACTCAGAGAGGCCCTTCTGTAGCATGTTCACATCATTTGGGGACTTGACTATGGCTCCTAGTTTGCAGTCATCTACGAACTTCGTTAGCCAGAGGCCTTCTGTGTTAGCCTGTACTTCAGAGAAGTAGATACCAAACAGGAGCAGTCCCAGGACGGAACCCCGTGGTACTCCACTTGTCACTGGTTTGAGGTCAGATTTGGAGTCTGCAACTTTTACAGTGTGGGTTCTGTCAGTGAGCCAGTTGGCAACCCATCTTGTGATGTAGGGATTTATGCCTAGTTTATTGAGTTTAGCTATAGTTCCAGAATGGGGGATGGTGTCGAAAGCCTTGACGAGGTCAAGATAGGCTGTGTAAACCACCTTACCCTCATCTATGGCTTTGGTGACTACCTCAAAGAAGTCGATCAGGTTCAGGAGGCATGATCTGCCTTTCACAAGCCCGAACTGGGTGGGATCCAGAGTTTAGAGGTTACCAATGTCTTTGTTTATGAGTTCCATGATGATACGTTCCATGGCTTTGCAGACCAGGCTCGTCAGGCTAATAGGTCTATAGCTCCCGGGATCAGTGGTGGCTCCCCCTTTGTGGAGTGGGATAACTGTTGCTGTGCGCCATTCAGTGGGCACAAAGCCTGATGCAAGGCTATTATTGAACATGGTGCTTAAGTGGGGAGCCAGTTCATTCTGAAGTTCGTGTAAAACGCAGCCTGGGATGTTGTCCGGTCCCATGGATGCTATGTTTGTGGCTTTAGAGAGTGCAGCTTTCACCTGCGTAGTTGTGATTACAGGGACTCTGCATTCTTCATGTATAGATATGGGCCCTTTAGGGGGTGAGGGTGGGGTAAAGTTAGCACTGAACCTATCTGCCAGGATGTTGGCAATATCAGTTGGTTCTGTAATTTTTGTGCCTTTGTGCTGTAACTCAGAGCAGATCTGGGTGTTGCCATTGAGATTCTTGACATAGCTATAGAATGCTTTTTGGATGTCCTTGGAATTAGTGGCTATTTTATTTTTGTAGCTAGCTATGGAGGATCTTATAAGGGATCTCAGCTTCTTACTGAGGCTGACCAGGGAGCTCCTCCACTCATGGGATTTTACTCTCTTTTGCAACAGTTTCTTCCTTCTGTTGTACAGTTTGTTTATGGCAGGGGACCACCAGATTGGCTTCCTTTTTTTGGAGGATAGCGTCTTGGTTCTGTTTGGGATAGCACGATCCATGCACTCATGTAAGTGCTTATAGAGTGCATTTGTGTAGGATTCAGTGGTTGTAACTGTATTGTCCATCTGCATGGGTGTCATGAAGTTCACTACTTCTGTCTCAAGAAGCATGAAGTTAGCTTTGGAGAAATTTTTTACTGTGGTTTCCTTAATGGGGGGTGGGTGTGGGATGTGGATATCAAGGGTGATTAGCTTATGGTCGGATCGGACCAACGAGGAGTTGACTTCAGGTGTGGAACACTGGTCACTCATGTTGGTAATGACTAGGTCTAGGATATTGTTGCCCCTGGTGGGGGTGTGGATAAGTTGGTCTAGGGCATTGGAGTTTATGAATTCCAGAAAGCGTTGCGCTAAGGAGTTGGTACATGAGTAGTTTTCCCAGTTAATGGTGGGGTAGTTGAAGTCGTCTATTATTAGGGAGTTTGGTTGAACCCTAATATTTTCCAGTACATCAAGAAAAGAGGAGTGGGAATCCTGGGGCATGGTGGGGGATCTGTAGCAAGCTACAATTTGGATTGCAGTTTTGCCAAGAGTTAGTTGCACTTGGATAACCTCGGATGCATTATGCTGAGCAACTAGCCTGGAGGTGTGGATATCCTTAATGAATATGGACACACCCCCACCTTTGGTGTTTCGGTCCAGGTTACATGGCCGAAAAGTGTGGTATAGTTATAGCCTGGTAGTGCAGGGGTGCTCTCTGGAGCCTTGAACCAGGTCTCAGTCACTGCACAGATATCGATGTTCTCCATTTTAAGGAGTTCCTCGAGTGAGTGCATTTTGAAATTTAGACTTCTAGCATTGAGTAGCATTGCCCTCAGTTTTTGCTTGCCTGTTCCTGTTATGGTGGTGAATTTGTTACTTGAACCCTGCCTAAAAAAGGCACTATAGGGGCAGCAAGAGCCTTAGCCAGTCTCTGGAATCCCAGGGGCAACAGGTGCAGGCCATCTGTGGCAAAGCATCGTGGTCTGTCAACCATGTCATCCCAAGCAGACAGATACTGGATCCCCTTAGAATGACAACAGAAGCTTAGCCAATTGTTGAAGTCAATCATTTTGTTCTTGTACTGCGGTATCATTCTGGGTGATGGCAGAATGCTACTCAGGGCTAGGGTCATACCTGACTGGGCTACAACATCGCAGAGCTCTTCCATGTCTATTTTCATGTAGTCCAAGGAGGTACATCTCAGGTCATTCACACCAACATGGACAATGACAGAGTCATATTTGTACTTGTTATGGAGTGACCTGAGTGCGTGGGTTATGTGGCGGATCCTGGCACCCGACAGGCAGCTGACAGTAACCTCCTCCTTGTTTAGCCTGGTGAGTGGGACATCAGTGTGCCTGACTATAGAGTCACCTATGACTAGTGTGTTGGGTATGTTGTTTTGCCTTATTGGCTGTGTTTGAGTGGACACTGAGTCTGTGGGCTATGTGTCATTTGGGTTGTGTTGGGGAATGGAGGTTGCTTGTGTTTCTGCTTTGGAGGTCTCTGTTGCTTAGACAGATTGTTATTGAGAGCCTCCGTGAATGTTTTTGAGTTTCTATGTGTGGCTTTTGTTGGTGTAGATGTAGTGAGACTATGTGATAAGTGTGGTGTGGTGCAAATGTTTACCTTCTCCTCATGACTGTCAGGTTCAGTCTTGGTTGGAGAGAGCTTTACCTCCAGTTTGGCTAGATAAGTGCATCTCTCACAGGTTGTAGTGTTGGGTGGTAGGAGGAGAGGGTTGTCTGTGTACATGAGGCAATTTCTACATTGCCTCAAGATGCCCAGATTCATCAGATAGACAGGGGAGAACACTGGGAGCTGACTCTTGGACATGCCTGAATAAAAAACTATTTTCCTCTAGACAAGTGAGGAAAGTGAGTACAAGAGCTGTTTTTTTCAACGCCAGTGAGAAACATAAGTACAAAAACTGTTTTCCTCTAGGTAATGAGGAAGACTGAGTGCTATAGTAATTAGTAGCTTATTTAGTGCTTACAAGTTCTGAACAAGTGCTGAGTATGAATAAGCAAATTTAAGTGCTAAAACTAAGAATCTGTATCTGCACTAGACGAGTTACAGAAACAAGTGCAAACGCAGGCTTTCAAATCAGAAAGTTGAGAGAGATGGAAGTTTGCCCAAATGGCCAATAACTACAAATTCTGGGTCAGAACCACTCCTTATGTGGTAGACAGGTTACCTAATGCTTACCACTCCCACTGTTAAGCTAGAAGACTTCCCTCCAACACAGAAGGCTTGGGGGGCTCAGAAGCTTACAAACAGTCCTGGATACAGCAAATCTTTATCTGGAACACTAGTTACAGGAAAGATAGGAAAGAAGCTTACAGTTTTTTTTTTACAGAAAAGTAGCAAAAACAGTAGGAAAAACAATTCACATGCAGTGCAAGCTAGCACACGAGTATGTAGCAATATTAGACCACACACAGTTTGAAAAATGCAATTAAATTAAAAAGGACTAAAAGCAAGTGCATAAAGGGTTTATTAGGTAGAATGCGGTAAAGAGATGAGACTGGGGGAGTGTCCTAGATCAAATCTACAGTGGGGCGGGCACTGCAAAAGCCACCAAATTTAACTACAAACCAAAAACAGGGAGGGGAGGTGGGGAAGACAGTTTCAGCAGAGATTTGAGCAACCACTAACAGTATAAACTATAAAACCAAAAAAAATACTCAGCTCTGTATATTTGCAGATCAGTATCTAAGCAACAATTAAACTCTATAATAAAGAAAAATATACTCAGCTCTGTATATCTGCAGATAATCTTGTAAGGCTGTCTCTCAGAACACAGGTTCCAATTTAAATGCAGGCTGTTATTAACAGGTCAAATTAAGGGAACCTTGTGTTAGGTAACACACAAGCTATAAAAACCAGTTATATCAGCTGAAGACAAGGCAGAAATGGGGGTGGGGGGCTGGGGAAGACAGTTTCAGCAGAGATTTGAGCAACCACTAACAGTATAAACTATAAAACCAAAAAAATATACTCAGCTCTGTATATTTTCAGATCAGTATCTAAGCAACAATTAAACTCTATAATAAAGAAAAATATACTCAGCTTTGTATATCCGCAGATAATCTTGTAAGGCTGTCTCTCAGAACACAGGTTCCAATTTAAAGGCAGGCTGTTATTAACAGGTCAAATTAAGGGAACCTTGAGTTAGGTAACACACAAGCTATAAAAAAAAGTTATATCTGCTGAAGACAAGGCAGAAAATGGGGGTGGGGGGATGGGGAAGACAGTTTCAGCAGAGATTTGAGCAACCGCTAACAGTATAAACTATAAAATCAAAAAAATATACTCAGCTCTGCATATTTGCAGATCAGTATCTAAGCAACAATTAAACTCTATAATAAAGAAAAATATACTCAGCTCTGTATATCTGCAGATAATCTTGTAAGGCTGTCTCACAGAACACAGGTTCCAATTTAAATGCAGGCTGTTATTAACAGGTCAAATTAAGGGAACCTTGAGTTAGGTAACACACAAGCTATAAAAAACAGTTATATCAGCTGAAGACAAGGCAGAAAATGGGGTGGGGGCTGGGGAAGACAGTTTCAGCAGAGATTTGAGCAACCACTAACAGTATAAACTATAAAACCAAAAAAATATACTCAGCTCTGTATATTTTCAGATCAGTATCTAAGCAACAATTAAACTCTATAATAAAGAAAAATATACTCAGCTCTGTATATTTGCAGATAATCTTGTAAGGCTGTCTCTCAGAACACAGGTTCCAATTTAAATGCAGGCTGTTATTAACAGGTCAAATTAAGGGAATCTTGAGTTAGGTAACACACAAGCTATAAAAACCAGTTATATTAGCTAAAGACAAGGCAGAAAATGGGGGTGGGGGGCTGGAGAAGACAGTTTCAGCAGAGATTTGAGCAACCACTAACAGTATAAACTATAAAACCAAAAAAATATACTCAGCTCTGTATATTTGCAGATCAGTATCTAATATATATATATATATATATATATATATATATATATATATATATATGTGTGTATGTGTGTGCATATGCATATATATATATATATATATATATATATATATATATATACATATATATATATATATGGTTCTACTATGGCTGATTGAAAACTCACTTGATTGAAAATGAAATTACTAGGACCACTTCACTGAAAGCTCACTTCACTGAAAACTCACCTGACTGAAACTCATTTCGTTGAAAGTTATAAATGGCCTTTTCCCCCACTGTAGTGCGACCCTGGAGTTAGTATATAAAGTAAGGGGGGTGGGGGGCACAGCCCCCCACATTGGCGGGTGTGGGTGGCAAAGCCCCCCACATATCTTGGTTATATATTCTCTTTTGGAAACAGTTATTTATTGCACTTGTAAGTATCACTGTGTATAGTTTCAAATGTTTATAATATGTGGGGGGGGCTTCGTCGCCCACACCCCCCAATGTGGGGGGCTGTGCCACCCACACCCCCCCCCTTCCTTTATATGCTAACTCCAGGGTCGCACTACAGTGGAGAAAAGGCTATTTATAACTTTCAACGAAATGAGTTTCAAAGAAATGAGTTTTCAGTGAAGTGAGCTTTCAGTGAAGTGATCCTAGTAATTTCATTTTCAGTCAAGTGAGTTTTCAATCAACCGTAGTAGACCCATAGATATATAGATATATATATATATATATATATATATATATATATATATATATATATATATATATATATATATTAGTGTACTGTCTCTGTATTTTTTATTAGCATTTTTATGGCGCCTAGCACTGATTGCATGCAAAGCAGCTTAGATAGCAAAATTGACAGTCATGTCAGGAAAGAAAAATGTTACTGAGTTCTGTTTAGATGTTCATTATTATTATTATTTTTTTTTAAATACTAGACTGGTTGCCAGACACCTTCCTGTGGATAATTCTTGATTTATAGTGGTCATGCTTACCTGATTTATCCAATCATTATGTACATTTCGGAATAATAATTAGGTGTCTTTGCATAATTTATGTCACAACTCTATAGGAACTGGTTAATTAAAGGTGCCCAATCATTTCCTGTAATGTTACTTAAATGGAAGTTTGAGAAGGTATTCCATGGATCTTTACTGCTGGTATATTAATGTGAATTACCTGGTACTCCAGGCAACTGTAGAATATTTGAACATCTCAGCCCATAATACCGAGTTACAATGATGTGCAGTCAGAACCTGAAATTAATTTCTTGGCATCATTGTCCTGCTTAACAAAAAGGGGCCACAAATGGATAGATAAGGACAAGCAGGTATTATCACTCAGTGTTTAGGCTTAACTGCCAGCATGGAACATATACACTCCATAACAGTTACAGAAAATAAATCAGGCCCCACGCACTGATGTAGAAGTTGGTGATACACACACACACACACACACACACACACACACACACACACACACGCGCATATGCACACGCACACGCACACACACACATACATATATATGTGTGTGTGTGTGTGTGTGTGTGTGTGTGTGTGTGTGTGTGTGTGAAAAATTAAAACTTCTTAGTTTTGAATAAAGTTTGTTCCAATTACTGACTATACAAGGGCTCATAAACCTAATTGTTTTCACAGCAAAAGCTGTTAACGATTAAAAAAAAGACTTTTTAATGTTTCAGTTCAAGGAAGTGCCCAGGTATTACAAAAGAAATGCATTATCAAGAGACTTCCAGAGGTCTGTCATTTGGTCGATGCCATGGTATACCACTCTCATCTTTCTACAATGACCTCACCTCCTCCTTTATGGGCTGAATTAGGGACTGTCCTGCTACAAAACTCAACACATGAAGCAATTCTTTGTTATAATAAGGTATTGGCCTCTCTCTTACAAGGCCAGTACATTTTAAACATAGCCAACAAAGCTCATAAGAAACTATATAAAATTACCATAGTCTTAACATTCAGGACAATGATATGACAGTCTGGGGAGTCGCCTCACAGTTAGACATTGCCTGCTCGATTCTCAGTTAGAGCGTCTTCTGTGTGGCGACATGCATGAACGGACATTCCTTCGTTGAAGGTTGTGCGTTAGGCCTGGCAAGCCAGCATGTAAAACTCTACTGCCAATCATTAGCGGACCGGAGTTCCGCTGTGGTGACCCCTAATCCGGGAAAAAGCCGAAAGACACAAACAAATAGTAGATGGCAAATTAATAATGTGGAAGTCATTGCTAAATAAAGATTTGCAGTTGGTGGATCAGCTGTTACATAAAATAGATGCTAGATATTGACTTTATACCTTTTTATCTCTACAAATCACCTACAACTTGCCTTCCCCCAGCTGTTGAAGATATTTACAACTGTGGAATGCCGTTCTTTATTCATCTATATGCTCTTGTCTTCAGTCCTTAAGATTTACACCCCAGAATGCTACCAGTAATGCCTGTACCTCTAAGGCTCTATCTCTCTATCTCATAAATCTATGTACCACTTTCCAAGTCCACAGTTCTAGAATGTGATAAAATGTTATCATATTCAAAGATGTAACCCTGACATAATGAGTACAGCACAACTTGGCTCAAAATACTAATACCAGGAAAGTTAGTATACCATTATTGTATACTACCAACACCAAGAGAATTATTGAAATCATTAGTAAACATTGGGAAATCCTTACTTCAGATCCATCCATTAAGGAAATTGTGGGTGACAGACCCACTTTTATTTATAAAAATAAGAAGTCTTTAAAAAGAGTTTTATGTTATCCGAGAGACTCTGTTAAGAGTAGACAAGATCCCATCTACAAAGGTACAAAACCTTGCTTAAAGTGCAATTACTGTGATTATATTGATAATTGTGGTTCTTTTACACATCCTGAAACTTGTTTTAGACATCATTTCAATGTTGTTGCAGATTGCACTACCCAACATTTGGTCTACCTTGCCCATTGTTTAGTATGTAAATCATTTTATGTTGGGAAAACTGAGCGGATGTTAAAGGATCGTATCAGGGAACACCTGTACAACATCCACATCAGTTCTGTGAATAATTCTCTCTCGATACATGTTCTAAGTACTAATACATTTCACAAGTTTAAATTCCTGGTTATTGATAAGACTATACCTGACATAAGACAGGCAATATTAAAAATATGACAGAGAATAAAGAAATTAGGTGAATCATTAGACTTAGAGTGAACCAGGGCAAAGGTTTAAATGAAAAAGACTCACTAAAACCAGTTTTAAAGAAACATAGCTGCAATTATTAATGTTTTTTTTTAATTTGTATTCTTATTTTCAAAGGAATTTTTTTATTCTTTATATGATTGTTGTGCCTTTCCCTTTAGGAACTGATATAATCAATTGGCTTAATTATTTTATTAGTTCAGGAACTGATGTCAGTTCTTTGATTAATGCTGTTTCTGCTGATTGGTTTGGCTCCATTTGGATTGTTTATCAATAACTTGTTTGAAACTATGTATTTGAAAGCATGACAAAGCTATTTGTGAAAGCACTTACCTGCTTTTTATGTATATACGATTAAATGCTTTTTACTTAGTGGAGAAGTTTGCTTTTTATGATTTATCTGACCATGTTTTACTTCGCGGTTCATTCTCTTGAGTGGATTTGTTTCATCTTTTTGAGTTTATTCTTATCAGGCTAAGTAGTTCTGTCTGTGCTACTTGGTTGTAGAAATATTTATAAAAAGATTAAATTTATGACAATATAAATAAATAACACATGAACAATATCTCTTTAGCTGTAGTAGCCAGAGGGCAGATAATACAGTTGTGTTCGTCATGGTGTAAGCTTTAAGATGAATTCTTTTAATACTTTGTGTAGTGCATGGTTTTGGAATTATTAATGCAAATATGAACAAGCAACATCTCACTATAATGAGTTAACAGTGGTATATTGCTTCCTGCAGTGACATTAGAGAAATGTATTATTCTAAGAAAGTTGTGGAAATTAAAGACTTTATTCCAAAAGCAGAAGTGACAAATCCATGATTTGATTTTTTCATATTTGAACTATAATGCTTCCTATGTGGGTTTGGAATGTGGGGCATAGGACATTTTCAGCTGATATAAAATATTGCAGCACGTCTTTTAATGGGATACCATTACTCCGAAATAACACCTATGTTATGTACTATAAACTGTGATTTGCCATAAAATGTGACTAACAAATACTTCCATTTATTAACTTGAATTCCCCTCTATATTAAAGATTTTTTTACACCAGGGACCTGGCTGTTCAGAGAAAGGTGGCTGAGACTACAGTAACTCTGGAAATAGTTGAGCTTATATTGTCATTTTAGCATAAATTGCACTCAATTTTTTCTACCTTTGCATGTATTATGCTTAGTTCTTTTTTAAGTATCGTGTTTTACTTCAGCTAATTTCACTTTTTGAAACTTACTGCATCTCTGCAACGTACTGGGGTCATTAGTAGCCCTCCTTGTTGATATAGTTCTGTATAATACTGTTCTCTGTCTCTGTCTATGCTGTTTCTCTCCCAACCATGAAATGCACCTGTAACAGGAAGAAGATCTGTGTCAGGTATTTTGATGAAAGTTGAAGCTGTCCCTTTCCTCATGCTCAGCTTCTTATTTCCTTTTGTTTTGCACCATTATAACGGCTACAAAGAATTGTTGCCATCATGACTTTCCAAAATTGAGAAATTCCCCTTAAAATGTGATCTCCCCGCTTTGTTAGATAACTGACAGGACATAATGTAGGGCACTACAAATGCTTCGCTGAACTGCTGCCGTCTTTAATACAAATCTGAATAACCACTCCCTCAGCCTTTCACCTTTTTCTAGATTACACATTTTATTTTTTGTAGTGTGTCAGTTTAGCAATTGTCATTAGTCTTTTGCAGTTCCTTGCAAAACCTCATTTAGCAAGGCTTCTTGCTCATTTTCTGTAGATTAAGGTACAAAATCTCAAACTACTACAACTATCAACATCAGCTTCATTATTAGGTAGATGTTATAGCTTCTTGCTGTGTACTACATTTCTGTATTTATCTAGTACTAGATGTTTTTTTTTCTAGAACAAAGCAGTTTATTGTTTTTCACTTGTAATGTCTTCATCAAACTTTGAAACATTCTTCCATTTTATGCCTTCGTAAATGTTTCATGTTTTCATTTTTTATTTGACACCTGTTTTAGACATCTCAACATTTCTCCAACAGACATCACTGAGTTCTGTCCCAGCACATGGAATCTACACTCAGTTTTTCTGTTGTCCTTTTTCCCCTAATCCTGTTCCTAATCAAGACTGTTTTCATTAAAAAGTCCTAGTATTTTACTTATTCACCACTACTGCATTTGATTTTAAAATAACGAGCATTGTATCTGTATATTTTCAATTCTGTAGACTAACTCAAATTTCAGCATGATTCTACTCATTTAACTTCATTAAGCCAAGAAATGCAGTAGGTTAACACTGACTCATTAATGGCAGATATGCATCAGCACCACAGAGAGTGAAGAATCTAAAAAAAAAAAAACAGAAAATGGTTACGTAGTCTCCCCACTACAATTTAAGATCACTTCCATCTAATGCAGTTAGTCTCCCTCAGAATAAGCTTCTTCAAATACATGACTCTTGTGCATAGTAATCACTCAGAATGGTCTCATGAAAGCTTACCAATTAGCAAATAAAAATATACCTTTAAAATGCAAACTTGGGAAAGTGGTCTGGTAAAATATCAAACTGAACAACCCAGTGAGACCACCAGACACTTCTTTTAAACATACAGATGTTTGGAGTGCCACACAATCTTGATGCAGTTCCACTGCAGTTGTTTAAGATACAGGAATTATGTAACATTTTTACGTGGGATGATAACTGAACTACTTGGTGACATATAATTGTCACTGCAGTTGAAATGCATGAAGGAAATATAAAGAGAAGCCATGGCCATGACTCTGTCATTGAGTCTACCTTCCTGATCAGAGCCAAATGATTTGGTCTGTAAGTTCCTGCATTATTGGTGAATTTATAACATATTATATCTTTCTTGTCACCAGTTGATGCTTATTCAATTGCCATAGCTTTGGTGGATTCTAGAATGGACCTCTGCCTAAGACCTATACCCACTCTAGAACAAACTCTCATTGCATTTAGAGGCCAACCTGCAATACCTGCATCTTGTGATGGAACAGAAACATAAAGCTAGACTCCTGTGTGATATATATTCACACAGGAGTATCTTTTTTTCCTGACAGTTGTTATACTCTTTATTTAAGATACCAATTACCTCACAAAGACTTAGTTAAATACTTCCAGCTTTGGCATGCCCAAAATGCCTAAGTTGTCCTATATAAAAGTAAGGGTTTGTAACTGAATTAGCTGGTGGAAAACTCTTCATTGAGAAACATCATTAGCTAACAGCCAGTCCTCCTAATTAGTCATGGCAGGTTATGGTCCCACATCAAGGAGTAGATCTGATTCCAAAAAACAAATCCCTAAACATAAGTAAGTTAAGGGCACTTGATTATTCTTTTTTAGCTACTGGAATACAGTGAATTCATGAAAATATTCTCCCAAGATATATCCAAGGCTTTCATCAAAATGGCTGATGCCTACTGACAATGTTGTTTGGAATTTGTTAACTGGATGACTTAGCCCAGTCCCCACCACATACTGCATGATAAATCTGTATTCACTTTGCAGCATTTTCCTGCTTTCTGGCTTTTCTCCTGGCCTCTTATTTATTTTATTTTTATTTACTTTTTATTTTATTTTGTGTTTATCAGGTTTATCGGGCTGGATGTAGACAAAAAACACTTTCAATAGAGAAAAGCTCCAGCACATTACAGTTTAAATAGACATTCAGTAATATCAGTACATATATATTTGCTAATCAGATTACATTCATATGAAAGTGTAGACAACTATTTTTCAGTATAAAAGATACCTATGCATTAGTTGATGTTGAACATTGAGCATTTGAAGAAGTGCATTAGTAGGTTTGTTAGGTAGATAACAGATTAATTAAAGTAAAAGTAATTAGTGCTTAGAAATTCAAGGAAATAGACGTGAGGGTAGGAACTAGGTGAGGCAGAAAATGTTAATACTCTGGTTAATAGATAAGATGTAAACAGGTTCAGAAGCAATTTTATATATATATATATATATATATATATATATATATATATATATATATATATATATATGGGATCCATCAATATATTCGAAGCTTCACTACTTCGAACCCCACTTCACCGAGTCCACTTGTTCGAAGTAGTGAAACTTTGAACATTGACTTTGGCAGTCACACTACAGTGCGGAATAGGAATATTCCCTTTTCCCCGCTGTAGTGTGATCTCGGAGCTGGTATATTTAAGTAGGGGGGGTGTGGAGGCTTACCCCCCTGCAAAAACATATTTTAGTGTTTTTGTTTTTTTTTTTGGGAAGCCCGGGGAACTAGACTTCAGCGAAAGTGCACTTTCATTTATGTGGACTTTCGCTGAAGTGTAGAGTCTACTGCTCTATTTCAAAGAAGTGTATTTTCGATGTAAAGCAGTAGACCCATATATATATATATATATATATATATATATATATATATATATATATATATATATATATATATATATATATATATGGCTATCATAAGGTTTATGTTAGAAGTGCAGAGGTGGAGGGTGAGTTGTGTCACAAGATAATATATATAGTTGGGAGATTGTGTATCCATGAAGACTGGTTGTGAGAGAAAAAGACTGATGATATGGCAAGCTGAAGATGACAGTGTCATTTTTCCTGGAGATGTACAAGAGTAGATCCAACAATTTAATAGATGGAGTTTTAGTTGTGTTTTAAATGAGTTTGCATTCTGAATGGATTTCGGTGATAATGAGATGCGGTTCCATAATATAGCTACCTCATTTGAATATAGAGAGTCACATGCACTATTAGATGATCTGATTATAGTGAGTAGTGATTTTTATGTACAGCATAAAATGCTATAGGGGAGTAGTGTTGTATTAAGTTGCTAAGGGTGCGGCGGTTTTCTGGCTTGTAGAGAAGTCTGTTAATTGTAGTTAGCCAGGGAAGAGTTTGGTGTTATAATAGTTCTACCTAGTTTAATCCTCTAAGGAATAGACAGTGGTATGTTCTATTATTATAGTTTACTGCAAATTTGGCTGTTGTATTATAACAGTGGTCAGGTTTGGACAGCTGTGAAACTTGAAGGTTAGTCAAGACTGGGGCAGCATGGAAGAGAGATGGCAGTAAAAAAGTAGAGGCTGTACATCCTCTAGCTTTGTCAAAGGCGTAGATGTACCTAGTTTTTGAGTTTTTTTAACTGCATGTAATGCATGGTAGATGAATTTCAATTGGTCATCTATGATGGCACCCAATAATTTGTGTGGTTTACTTTTTCTAATACAGTGCTGCTGGCAGAGATGATAGTGAATAGTGTTGTTTTTGGTAAAGATGTGTTTTGAGGTGAAGAGCAGCAATTTATTTTTATTAAAGTTTAGAAGTTGTTATGAATTATTTAGCCATGATTCAATTGACAAGGAGGATTGTTATGTAAGGCTTTGGAGTTTACAGAGAGAGTTGGCACAGCAGATTAGGGATGAGTCATTAGTGTAATGAACTAGGGTAGCATTTTTTGATAGCAATGCAGAGGACTTTAATAAATATGGTGAAAAGTATGGGGTCTAGTATAGGTCCTTGTGGGACACTAATAATTACTGGCAAAAAAGGTGGAAAAATCATTTGTCCATTTTCTGCTTTTTCTCTTTTTGTTAGCTAGATATGGAACCATTGCAGTGAAGAGTTAGTGAGCCCTAAGTATAAGAGTTTATGTAAACGTTTCTGGTGGGACACTGTATCAAAAGCTTTTGACAAGTCTTGGGGTATGGCAGAGACTAGACTTCTAGCATTTCTACAGATGTTGACAACATTACAAAACTCAGCAAAGCTGTAATTGTTCTGTGATGAGAACAGAAGCTATGCTGGGTTGAAGACATAAGCTGGTTATCTAATAGATTGTTGATAAGTTGAGTATGAAAGCATTTTTTCCTAATATTTTTGATGAGTGAGGTAAAATGGCAAAAGAGCTTTAGCTGAACATTCTGTATTGATTCCACCTTTGTGCAATGGGATAATGAATGTTTTTTTTTCCATTGCAAGAGGATGATATGGCTTGACTTTATCAGAATTGAAACTGAACATGCAATAGCCTCCACTGCTATTTTAAGACATTTACCAGGTAGCCTGTCTGGGGCATTTAAAGTGGGCTTTAATTTTTGAGGCATTTTTGATTGTATTGTGGGAACTGTTTGGAAGGAGAAATGTTGAAAGAGATTATCTGAGTACGGACCTCAGGTTGATTAGTCACTTGATTGTTAATGACTAAACTGTCTGTATAAAGTGGGTAGTGAATTGCTTGGCTATGGTTTCATTTTGTTTCTGTGTGTTTGGTGCTGGCTGTCTAGCTTGTACTGGATTTAACAGTTCATTCACTGAGGCCGAGAACAGTTTTGGGTTATTAGTGTGTATGTTTTGATTGGTTGAGTAGAAGGTTTTCTTATCTTTGATGATATAGTAAGTTGTTTTGTCAGGTTTCTTTGTTGTCTATATGCTAGTGTGCTGGGATCTGTTTTATTTTTTGTCAAGGCCTTCTATGCTTTGTCTCTTTGTTTCATAAGTTGTTTAGTTATTAAGGATAGCCATGGAGCAGAGATGCTTTGACTCTTTTTACTTTGACAGGGGCTTGTGTATTTGGAATACCTAGTAAGATATTGTTGAACTCAAGAGACAGCATCATATATGGGGAGAGTCTTTGGTGACATTCAGTTAAGGAGATGTAGTGTATTAATACAAGTGTCATCATGAAAAGTAGTACGTTTACTTACTGACTGTAATGATGTGTTCTGGGACTGGTACCTTTTTATGTAGACTGGTAAGTGATCACTTGGACTGTCTGACAAAGTTCCATGGGATGACATTTTATTTGGAGTGGATATTATGATCCAGTCTAGGGTCAGCTTTCTGGGGCCCATATATACTATTAGGACTAGCCATTTCTGAGGGACATCTTAACTTGACAGAAAGTGCATGGATATTTCCAGCCATAATATCAATAAAACTTAATTTGATTGAAAGTTGGCATGCTTTTTGCATTATACAATAAAATGCAATAATTAACTTGCTATTAGATCTTGTTCAAAAGATAGCTTTTAATGATACCTGCCTGAGTTTATCTTCTTCTTCTTTCAGCTTTTCCCATTTAGGGGTCGCCACAGCAGATCACCTGTCTGCTCATGATTGGCAGTGGAGTTTTACTGTGTCAAGTTGCCAGCCCGGCACCCAACCCTCCACAGAAGGCACACACAGGCATACACTCACACCTAGGGCCAATTTAGAGTGCCCAATCCACCTACAGCATGTCTTTTGGATGTGGGAGGAAACTGGAGCACCTGGAGGAAATCCACGTGACCACAGGGAAGACATGCAGACTTCGCACAGAAGGCACCCCAGCTGAGGATCGAACCAGAGAACCTCTTGCTGTGAGGCAGCAACACTAACTGCTGCACCATTGTGGCCACCCACCTGCCTGAGTTTATCTAAGGTTGAGGAAATAAAGTGGCAGGTCAAAATGTATTATATGAGGTGTGACAGGAAAAAACAGTTATATGACATCAGACATGAGGTGTCACAGGGGGTCTATATTATAAGCACGAAAGACCCTTTCAGCGAATCCGAAAACAGCAGCACATATTGCGTGAACCACGAAAACACCCGAACACCCTAAACCACGAAATTCTAAATCTCAAATTGTCATAGTTGGTCAACCCCACCGCCCGCTACATACTACCTACCCAAACAAAATAAATAAACCACATACATACACTAAACAAATCCCTACTTCTAACCCTACACTAAAACTTGCATACATTACTATCTATGCACTTACCTTAACCCGCACCATAACCATAAGGTCCGTAACTATCGCCCACTTACCTTAAGGAGCTATACTGCAGAAGGGCCAACTATGACGATTCAACATTTTGAATTTCGCGCTTCAGGACGATTGGTGTTTTTGTGGTTCGCTAAATACGTGTCGACATTTCTGTATTCATGTAAGTGGAACTTTGCAGTTCTAATAGGCAACCGTCACAGGAAAACACAGTTATATGACATCAGATTATCAGTGATCCAATACTGTGCAGCTCTAACCAAAACATTAAAATGAGACTCATGGAGACATTTCAAGAAGACAGATTTTAAAATCCTATAATAATAACAAACTTTCAATAATGGGGGGGGTCTTCAGACAGAGTGACAGACAGCAAGACTGATTATCATCTCCAGTAGAATATATATTTTTTTCCATTCTAGTGACATATATCCCTGAAGTGAGTGCAAGTAAGGACAAAAGAAAAAATATCCAACAGTCTTGGAGAAAAAGAAGGTAAAATGAACCAAATGAATCAACCTACATTGCTGCTTAAGTTAATGGAAAAATTGTCTCAAACAACAGAGGACAGTTTATTCATTTTACATGCAACCATAAGAAGCTTCAAGGACAGAATGGTAATAAAAAAGCTAAGCTGTGCAAAATAAAGAGCACTGAAATGAAATGCTAGAAGTCACTATTTGCATTAAGATTAAGATATCACCAGTAGCAAGCAGGTATAGTCTTTTAATAGAAAACTTTAAATTTCTATATCAGAGTTAAATTGCTAACTGCAAAGAGCCCATGTCTTTTTTTTTTTTTTTTTTGCAAATTTTATATATTTTTGTGTTTGTTTGTTTTGTTTTCAATGAAGTGGACACCAATTTCTGAAGATGTTTGTACTGTTGAACATCCAGGGAGAAAGGAAGGATATTGTTTTTCTGGAATGTTCCAAGCAAAACACCTCTGGGTACGGTGAAACAAATTTAAACTTACCACTTGGAGCACTGAAACCATGCCAGTTAATGCAAGTTTGACTATTTTAACTGTATGGTAAGCTGACTACATATATTTGAAAAATTACACTATATATTTTATTAAAACAAAGCAACCATATAGACTCTGTCTAATAGGAACAACATTTTATTTTTACATAGACAAAATGAAATGCAAGCCTCATTGTTTTAAATGTATGACTTCACCTATTGCAATACACCTTAACATAGACAAAAGTCACCCATCATGTACTATTACTAATTATTTTAACACCTTCCTATGGCACAAGAAACAGAAATGCTTTTCAAGAAATGTGCTGTTATGTTAATATTTCTCTCAAGCTAAAGCCTAATTTGAACAGTGGTGACATTGTGCAGGTAAGAATTTAATTTAATTTAATTGCTACAAACCAAAGTAGAGCAGCAACAGTAGCTATCAGGATTCAGTGAAATAGTAAAACAGATTATTATTATTATTGCAAGCAGTCACAAACTTCAACATCAAATAGATTAAAACAATTACAGCTTCAGCCTGTTTATAAGACTGCAAAATGAAATAACTATCAATTCCCGCTGAACAACAGTTAAATCCCTTATCAGAACACGTCATATATATTTAAACTCACGGCACAGCTGAGTATGTTCTGTGACTAGATAAATGGGTAAGGTTATTAGACTATTGTAGACCCACACACCCACACCCACATGGGAATCAATTTGGGTGAAGGAAAAAAATCAAACATTCATTGTTTGAACATTTGGAACATCAGACCAGCTTCTTTCCCAAGTGGTATGTCTGGAGATTCAGAGTTTGTCCTTCACCAGTATTGTGCGATCATGGAGTTGATATATATGATTTGCAGGCGTTCTGAAGTGGGGGGAGTTGTGAAATGGGGGGCTCCCAAAGTGGGGGGGGGGGTCCTCCCACACAAAAGCTGTTTTTTTTTTTTTTATGTTCCAAGGTTTGATATTTTTTGGAGAGGTACAAAGTCACTAATGAAATTGTCATGCTTTTTGGAGATGAGTTTAAGGTGGACACTGTGTGCCACCTGTAGTGCTATTGTCAAGGTAATGTACTGTAAATAAGTTGCATCTTATAACACTTTCTTTGAGTTCCAGACCTTATTTAAATAATGAATGACTCTGAGTAAATAATACATACAGACCAACACTCCCAGGTTAGCTGTGAAAAACTCTGATGTGATCATTGTATCGCACCTAACAACAAGAAAATGGTTTGTTTTGTACCATAGGCTAATGAAAAGCAATGAGCAGTGAATTCTTTATTTATGGGAGAAATGCATTTGATTGTAACAACATTCTTTTGCATATAGTATAGCTGACATGAGCAAACTTGAAGGCTTGATATTTTTGCTTTCCTAGGCATTTTGTTTCCTTCACAGGATATACCTTTTGCACTCCTAGGTAGTTCCAGTGCTTTTGTCGCAGTGAAAGCAATGCAAGTGAGCAAATAAGACAAAACCTGCGGTTTAGACTGATTGAGTGGGAACTTTAAGCTGTGGATTACTGTTTCCTTAGAAGTCTGTTCATCCTAAACATTTATCTCACAGCAAGAAGTTCCGTGGTTCAATTCTTAGCTGCGGTACCTTTTGTGTGGATCCTGCATGTCCTCAATATGTTCATTACAGCTTTCTCAAGGTGCTCCAGTTTTCTCGCACATTCCAAAGATATGCAGTACATAGACTGGACACTCTAAATTGGACATACGTGTGAGTGTGCATATGTGATTGCAGTATGGAAGAACAACTCTGACAGGGCTAGCCACCCAGAGGTGTGAACATTGGCTCTAGATAATTGTCACTGTTAATGTGACATCCCAACCCCATGTGCAAAAATAGGAAGAAGAGAGTTATGCATGTATGGATGGCAGTTTAGATACTTGACTGATTCAAGGGAAGTTTGATGCACTTACCATACCTAAATCCTTACTCTAATTCTCACCTTTCACAGTTTTTGAAAGTTAACTTCCATACTTTAAGGAATAATAGGCTAGATGACAGGACTGGTGAGAACAATATTCTTATAATCAACTAATCTAGCCTAACTGAAATTATTAAAAGTTGATCTGACTACATAACTGCTACTAACTAGCTAGTTGCACAGCTTTATATGGGAGGAACAACTAAAGTATTGAAAGCTATATCCCATAAAAGCCCGCATTTGCACTTTTCCCGCCTTTCCTGTAACTAGTCTAGTCCAGATACAGATTTGCTATATCCAGGACTGTATGTAAGCTTCTGATCCCCCAAGCCTTTCTTGTTGGAGGGAAGCCTTCTAGCTTATCAGTGGGAGTGGTAAGCACTAGGTAGCCTATCTACCACAAGAGGAGTGGTTTCTGGCCCAGAAATTGTAGTTTATTGGCCGTTTGGGCAGTTTTTCCATATTTTTCAACTTTCTGGTTTAAAAGCCCACATTTGTGCTTGTTTCCTGCCTTTCCTGTAACTAGTCTATTCCAGATACAGATTTGCTGTATCCAGGACTGTTTGTAAGCTTTTGAGCAGTGCCAAAGTCTGCTTTTCAATTTTTCCCTTAGATCTGCTAGTTCTCTCCTCTTCTGCACTTTTACTAGCTTATTTGCCTAACACCTTACCAGACTTCTTGTAGCAATTATTGTAGCACACAAAAGTGTGACCAGCACTAAATGTTCTAAAAGGAAACAGCTCCAGTACATATTATTAATGCCCACCCCCTCCAGGCATGTCTAAAGGTCAGTTCCCTGTGCTTTCTCCTATTAATCTTGGTGAACTTGGGCATCCTAAGGCAATGTAGCAACTGTCTCATGTACACTGACAACCCTCTCTTCTTACCTCCCAACACTCAAGAGATGCACTTATATACCTAAATTGGAAGCCACCTCTCTCCAGCCAAGACCAGAATAGCTGGTCAAGAGGAGAAGGTCAATACTTGCAGCATACCTCATGGAACACATAGCCCTCCAAAACACACACCAGCACTGCCTTCATATAAAAACACAAACCACACACCCACCTTTGCGCAGGCTCTCAATAAAAATCTACCCAAACAGCAGGGACCTCCAAGGCAGAAGCACACTCAGCCACTACAACACAACACTAATCACGAGACACATAACTCTCCTAAACAGTGTGCCACTCAACCAAAGCACCTAAGGCAAAACAGCATGCCCAACACACTAGTCATTGGAGACTCGATAGTGAGGCACACTGATGTCCTACTCACTAGGTTGAATAGCGAGAAAGTAACAGTCAGCTGCCTGTCAGGGTCCAGGATCCACCACATAATGCACGCACTCAGGTCCCTCAACACCAGGTACAAATATGACTCATATGTACATGTGGGTGTCAATGACCTGAGATGTACCTCCCTGGACTACATGAAAAGAGACATGGAGGAGCTTTCCGATTATGTAGCCCAGGTGGGTATGACCCTAGCCCTGAGCAGCCTCCTACCATCACCCAGGATGATACCACAGTACAATCAGAAAATGATTGATTTCAACAACTGGCTAAATTTCTGGTTTCATTCTAAGGGGATCCAGTATCTGTCTGCCTGGGATTACATGATTGACAGACCTCGATGCTTTGCCAGAGATGGCCTGCATCTGTCACCCCTGGGCTTCCGGATACTGGTCAAGGCTCTTACCACACCTATAGTGCCTTTTTTAGGCAGTGTTCCAAAGACCAAATTACCACCATAACAGCTACAATCCAATGAAATCTGGGGGTCATGCTGCTCAACACTAGAAGTCTAAATCTCAAAATGCACTTGCTCAAAGCATTCCTTAAAGTGGAGAACATCGACATTTGTGCTGTAACAGAGACCTGGTTCAAGGCAGCAGAAAGCACCCCTGCACTACCAGGCTATAACTCATTCCACACCTTTTGGCCCCACAACTTGGACCAAAGCTCCAAAGGCAGTGGTGTTTCCATATTCATAAAGGATGCACACACCTCCAGACTGGTAGCCCAATATAATGCATCTGAGATACTTCAGGTGCAGGTCACATTGGGTAAGACAGTGATTCAGGTTGTAGCCTGCTATAGGTTCCCAACCATGTCCCAAGACTCACATTCCACATTCCTAAGCACCCCGGAAAATATTAGGGTCCAACCTAACACTGTCATACTGGGCAACTTCAACTGCCCCTCCATTAACTGGGAAAACTACTCATGTACCAATGTACTTGCCCAACATTTCCTGGAATTCATTAATTCCAATGCCCTGGACCAGCTCGTTTGTACCCCACTAGAGGTAGCAACATCCGTGACCTGGTCATTACTAACATGGGCAACCATTGCTCTACACCAATAGTCAACTCCTCCCTGGTTAGATCCGACCACAAACTAATCACCTTAGACATCCACGTCCCTCCCACCCCCGCAAAGATAACCACCATAAAAAACTTCTCCAAATCTAACTTTGAGCTCCTAAAAACAGCGGTGGCTAACTTCACGGCACCCATGCAAATGGAGAATAGTTGCAAGACCACTGAATCATACACCAATGCATTGTATGAACACATACACAAATGCATGGATCTCGCCATACCTAATAGAACCAAGATGCTCTCCTCCAGAAAAAAGAAGCCAATCTAGTGGTCCCCTGACATAAACAAATGTACAACAGAAGGAGGAAACTGATGCCGAATAAGGTGAAGTCCCAAGACTGGAAAAATTCCCTTATCAGTCTCAACAAAAGGTTGAGATCCCTCAACAAATCCTCTAAAGCTAGCTATGAAAACAGAATAGCAGATAGTAAAGACAACCACAAGGCCTTCTATAGTTATGTAATGAATCTCCATGGCAATACCCAGATTTGCTTTGAGCTACTGCACAATGGTACTTCCTATACCGAGCCAACAGATATTGCCAATATACTGGCCGACAGATTCAGTGCCAATGTTACACCTCTCTCCCCACCCAAGGACCAATTACAATACCAGTAGATTGCCAGGCACCTAGTATTACTGCTGCACAGGTTAAAACAGCACTGTCCAAGGCCAAGAATACAGCTTCTATAGACCTGACAAAATCCCTGGCTGTGTTCTACATGAACTACAGAGTGAACTGGCACCTCACCTGTGTGCCCTGTTCAATCACAACCTCACCTCAGGCTTTGTCCCTACCAAATGGTGACCTGCTACAGTCATCCCTCTTCACAAAGAAGGAGTGACTACAGACCCTGGGAACTATCACCCCAATAACCTGACGAGTCTGATATGCAAAGCTATGGAATGCATCATCATGGACCTAATAAACAAGGATTTAGGGAATCTCTAAACTCTGGATCCCACACAGTTTGGTTTTGTGAAAGGTAGATCATGCCTGCTCAACTTGGTTGACTTCTTTGAGTCAGTCACCAGAGCTGTGGATGAAGGCAAGGTGGTTCATACAGCCTGCCTTGATCTGGCCAAGGTGTTTGATACCATTCCCCATTCAAGAATCATAGAAAAACTCACTAAGCTAGACATCAACCCCTATATCTCTAGGTGGGTTGCAAACTGGTCGCAGATAGAAGCTACAGTGTGAAAATAGCTGACTCCAATTCAGACTGCCGACCAGTGGAGCCCCACAGGGTTTGGTCCTGGGTCCTCTTCTGTTTGGTATCTACTTCTCTGAAGTCCAGGCCAACATGAAGGGACTCTGGCTGACAAAGTTCACAGACGATTGCAAGTTGGGAGCTATTATTAACTCCCCAAGTGATGTTGACATCCTAAAGAAATGCCTCACTGAGACCAACGACTGGTGTCAGAACCATGGCCTTAAGCCCAACGCCAAAAAATGTGTCATCATCCCCTTTGGGAAAAACCCAGTCCCCATGAATTACTACATCGATGGTAGTCCACTGAACACAGAAGGCGTTATAAGAGATCTGGGAACACAGGTTGACAGCAACCTCTCTTTTGACCACTACATTGCCACTGTGGTCAGAATGTCCTTCTATGTGGCACATCTCATTACTAAAGATTTTGCATCCTGGAAGAAAGAGGTCATTGTCTCCTTCTACTCTTCCCTCATTAGGCCATTCATCGAGTACAATGCCCCATTTGGCATGTACCTCACTAGACACCTGCAACAACTGGAGAGGCCACAAAAGTACCTCACAAAGAGGATCCTAGGCCTCAAACACTTGTCCTATATGGATAGACTCAGAAAACTCCAACTATTCTCTGTCTCATATCACCTACTTAGAGACAATCTCTGCTTGACTTACAAAGCCATGTCTGACCCAGCTCTGTTAGAAATGCTACATGTAAAGAAATCACAATCCCTCTGCACCACACGCTCCAGAGACCTCAACCTCATTACCACAATCAACAGAACATGCTGGAGGGACAGGTTCATAACCCAGGGACTGCCCATGCTATGGAATATACTTCCCATACATGTCAAGCAGAGTACCTCACTTGCCCTCTTCAAGAAAAATCTTGATGAGTGGATGGGAAATATAAAAGATGCACTGGGAACTAAGGTTGGATGAAACAATGCCAGGGTAATCCTATGGGCTAGGCTTTTAAAGGCTCCAGGGCCATTAGTCTAGTACACACCTATGAACCTATGAACCTACATACGATTCCCTGCCTCTACTTCCATATGTAATCATATGTTCCAAGGCAAGTTCTTTCCTACTTAGCAGGGTTAGCTGTGTACTTCTAGGTGGCTATAACCAGAACTGATAGGGGTACCATCTGCATAAACCTAGATGACCCATTGTGCATCATAATCTTATTCCAGAAGTGAGTTCACCAACCAGGCCATTTATGCTTTTGGGTCACTAGTTCATTTCTTGATATTTTACTGACTAATTTACCACTTACTAAACTCATTTACTGATCATTGCCCATGCCTTCCTGTTGATCAGCAGAAGACTGGGCCTGTATTAATTTTAGGAAGCTCTTATAATGGGCATGACCTTACTTTACTTACTGATGATAGTTTATTAGCTAACTGATGATCTACTTACAGTTTTAGGAAAAAAATGTTTCTGACCACAAAAAGATTGAGGGCCCTAGATATTACTTGTTAAATAGGTAATTCATTTTTTCTCTGCAGAACTAAGAGAAGTTTGTAAAAGATGTAAGGTAACTGATCATGCTGATTTACAATAAACCTTACTTGGCATGAAGTATTCCAAAAGGACCACACCAAGGATAGCTAAGTCTTCTTACTATGGCCACAAGCAGATTCTGCTCCTTATCAGTTCCAGGAATTACTGGTCTTAAATAAATAAATAAAACAGGAAAGCCAGAATGTCCCATTTTCTATAAGTAGCAATCTCTGAAGCTTTTATAGCCACTGTTTTTGTTTACCTGTGTTCTTTTCTAGGTCTAGGTTACTCCTTAAATACTTTTCCACTTTTCTGAGCAGATCCATTTAGGCCTTTTGTTGGGTCTATAGTTTCCCTTTACTACTGTCACTGCTAGTGTTATAAAGGACCCAGTTCACAGCAACGAGTCTATTGGCACAAGGAAACCAGTACATAGTATCTAACTCTCCTCAGAATGGCAGCACCTTTTATTTTGAAACTGTTGGCACACATCCTAAATATATTTTATACCTCGAAATATCTGTGTCCTGAAAAAAAAAATCTGTAATTTTCCCCATACTTAAAACCTCCAGTTCCTTTAGTCCTGTTGAGTTCTATTTTATATCAGATTTTCAGTTTCTCGCCAGCCTTATGGAAAAAGGTTTTTCATGGGCCTCTTGAAAGTGACAGAAAATATAGCTTTTTTTGTCATGGTCATCATGGTTTTAGGAGAGTCATCAACACTGTCACTGCCTTCTTTCAAGTGTCCAAGTCCATTTACTGAACTGGACAAAGAATTTTTTTTTACTATAACCTACTTGCATGATCTTGAAGATCACACTTTATTCTTGAATAAATATGCCTCATTTGGCTTCATGCAATGTCTGCTGGCCTGTTAGTAAATAATTTGATAAGTAAATTTGTTTATTGTCTTTATTGTTTAAGTAATGGTTTTCTCAATTCTACCTGTGTCTCTAATGGGCTTCCCTATAGCTCTGTCCTGTAAGCCAATACATTTTACTTTATGAAGAAGTGATTTCAGACTGGATACTCAAGACCTTTTATGAGAATGATGTAGTCTTCCTTAAGATATGTAAACTGAATTGTGTAAAACTCCTGCCCTGCAGACTTCAAGAAATGTTTGGCAGTGATTTTAATTTTGCCAATTTCTGCCAACTCAAATAAAAAAAACATGCATTATTTGATGCCCCTTAATGCTTTGCAAAAGCCTCTTGGAATGGCCTCTGTGACCATTAAGTTTACAGGATTCAGTATGTCTACCAAGTTCAGATACCTAGGGCTTTGGTTGATGCCTCTGTTTCCTTTACCTATCATACAGAAATTATCACTCAGAAGGTACTAATAGAAATGAAAACAAACTGAAGACCAGCTTATCTTCTTACACTGAAAGCAAGGATTAGTACTCGCAAAAGTATCTTATCATATTTAAATATGGTCTTCCCTTAGTGGTACTCAGGCCATTTAATAATGCAGGGCCACTGACCAGTAAGTAATGTAATTCACTCCATTTCTCAAAGCCACAGACGAAAGCACCATTGCCTTAGTCTTCAGAGAGCTGATTGATTTTTCTATTACTGACAGAGCTTGCTTTTGTTATGGCTTGTCTTTAAACATATTTACCATATTTAGTACATTTATTGTTCCTAATGTCTTCTTCATGTCAGAAAATACAATCATTGCACCACTGCATTCTCGAAGATTTCATCATCATGGTGACCACAGCCTTGCAACTTCCTTTGTTTGGTTCTATGCCCAGTGAATGAACTTTAGCAAAGATAAAACATACAGCCTGGGAAATCACCAACCCATTTCTCTCAACCTCTTAGTGTAAGAATTCTATACAAAGCTAAAAGTGATGTGGGGATGAAGGCTCAAAATCAGGGGCAGATTGTAAATATTGTTCTTATGTTCTTATAAACTTATAACGTTGCTAGGACAACAGCTGTTGTATTAGCATGCATTTTCTGAAGGATATGAAGTTTGAAAATTATGTCTGTCCTTATTTAGTAACTCCAATAACACAAAGGAATTGACTCCACAAACTAGTAATTCAAGCTTTGTTAGATTAAGTACTTTTATCTCGAGTAAGATATCATCACAATCTATTCCATTATGTTAACGCACTTTCTTTTTTTCCAGTATACTTTGTATTGCTTTTGTTATTCCAGCAATAATATTTCAAACATTTCAACAAAAAGTTAACGCACTTTGTTATGTATTTAAAAAGAAATCATGTGTGATCAAATCTGCCAATGACATCACTTACTCCTCTTAATTATATTAAACTCAAAAAAGAATGATATAAAAATTATTGTAAACAACATATAACCACATAGTATCAAAATCAAATGTCCATAAAGCTTAAGATACACAAAATAAATCTTGTAAGTTTGTAATTCTATAATGTTCACAATATTAATTGTTTTATTTAAGCTAGGTGGAGTACCTGCATCAAGTCTTATCTGCCACCTCAATTCTTTCAGTTTTAGTTTTTCCTTCCGTAATAGTTAATTTGATCAATATCAGCCTTGTCTAAAACATAAAATAAAAACTAATACTAATCTAATAAAGCTGGAATTACTTGTTTGTGGTGATGTTAATTCCTTAGTGTTACTGGAGTTACTGATTATATTGGTATACTGACCAGGCTGTTGAATGCAATGGTTATTGGTTGTCATTATTTAGTGAAGCAATCCTTAATAATTGGAGAGAAAACCACACATTTTATGAGGAATAGACCAAAAACATAAAGTAAAACTTTGTCTATTCCGAGAAATTCTGTAAAGTTGGGAGGTATTTACCAACCATATTGGTAGTGGGTATCACTCAGCTCAGATTTGTTAAAGGCTCTGGAAAGTTGGATTAATCTTATCCACATTATTTGTTTGCAAGCCAATCGGTTATCGGCTGTTACTATAGAGTTTCTATCTAGGAACCTGCATTTTTTTCAACAGAACATTGAGAGTAACATGTTTGCAAACCATATCCTATTAAATTTCCATCAACCAGATGTGAAGATCCTGATTTGCTTTATAAGTCCCTCGTGGAAGTAAAAAGCAGGTGCAGCCTAGAATGAAGGTCTCAATGAAAAGCAAAAAACCCTCTGCGCTTGCAAAAGAAGAATCGCTGAAAATTTTCTGATGAAGTTATTTTCTGATGAAGCCTATTCTTAGATGAAAGTGGTTAGTAAACATACTACACTAAAGTAATTCAGTGACTCTTCTTTTGTAAGCACCAAGTAGTTTTTGCTTTTTATTGTGAGTTTATTTTATTGCTATTCAGGAGTTATATTCAGTTTTTGAATGAAAGTCCTCAGTCAGAACAATTGCATCTTCTAAATTGTCACTCAAATTTACATAAAGCACAGCAGGAACACTATTTGCAAATCTTCCCCATGTATCTCTTGCATATTTTTCTAGTTAATAGCCATTATTCATATAATAAACACACAACTGTTTAACACCTACCCACCCTCCTCCTGCACCAGCAAGATTCTAAACCTATTCTCCAATTTCCAGACTTGCCATATTAACTCTTCCATATATGTGAGCCAGAAGACACACTTCTTTATGTGTTTCTGTTTTTAATTAGTAAGATGCCTCTTTTCTTGTTTTCTCTATCACATATTGATCTTTGGACCCTTTCTTGATTTCCATCTTTTTGCCATGGCTTTCTCTGCTGCCAACATTATCATCCACCCTAAACTCCTATAAGAATCCTCCACATGTTCCTCTAAACCCATGCCTAACAGTAATAGAGACTCATTTACCACCTTGTTCCATGCTACACCCCAAATCATCTAATTTATGTCATTCTTCTAGTTCTGTAGCATTGGGAATGCCCAGAAAATGTGCCTCCAAAACCCTGTCTCCCTATTTAGACACCTCAAGCATTCATCATTCACTTTAGAAAAAGGTGCATGCAGTCTCACCAGGGTATAAACATACTTGTGGGGACACTTCCATGGAAAAATTCTAAAATTTCTTTATTTCATGACCTTCCAGTTCATCTCAAAAATCTTGTACCACCTGCTTGTAGCACAACAGTAGCCCCAGAAACAAACCACCTTGGTGGTAGCCCAAATGAATCAGGTTATACAACAAAAGGGAAAAAATATGCCAAAAATCAGGAAGAGTAATTCACATAAAAATAAAAGCTGTCTAATTAAACTAAATAGGCACCTAAGAGGGCTAATTAAGTCAAGAAAATCTAACTTTGAGGTTAAGATAGTCCCCCAGATGAAAGATAACCACAATGCATTCTTCATTTATGTCAAAAACCTCAAGGGCAGTACACAGCAATGTGCTGAACTGGTGGTTAATGGTGCCACATTCACTGAACCTGGCAATATAGTGAGATTGTTAGTGGACAAATTCACTTCCAAAAATAACCAGTAGTCATCTGACTCCAAACAGTTAGAAAAAAATAAAAACAAATACCAAAACCGGAGCAGTTAACCGTTTATTGCAATTCGAACAACTTTCAATTCGAACAACTAAGCGCTTTCGCCAAATAGTCCAAAGGCGTCTTCAGAGTTGTTCAAACATTCTCCCCAAACAAGTTAAATACTACTGAATATTGTTACAATGCCCAAACACCTACCCACCCTTTTTGGTGCTCAAACTTTTAAAAAGACAGTACCTTTTTTCAAAAACCTATTAATCTTAGAATTACACACAAATTTGAACATTATATTCAAAATACTTTCTATTCTTAAATTTCACTAAACAAAATACAAATTCTATTTAAAATTATTTTAAAAGTGCATTATACAAACTTTATAAATATTGAAAAATATACATGTCAAGCAATTTGGTTATGGCTAATTTTCAAAAATGGCTTGATAGAAATAAAATCATTCAAGCCAGGTTCCATGGAAGCGTTTAACTTCAGTTGCCAGAGGGATTCTTTACTTTCCAGTAACAAATCAATATCACCTCCATATTCATTCTTAAAAACTCTATCAATCACAAAAAAACACAAACTTTTTAAAACTGATACATCTTTCTGAATGTGTAAAAAGAGCATTATATACATCTTTATTCCTTATAGCCCTTACATGTTCACCTATCCTGTCCCTCAGCATCCGAATGGTTTTACCCACATAGAAGCCTGGACAGGATAGGCAAGTAGCCACATATACCACATGTGTCATGTTGCAATTAACCCTACCAGGGCATGAAATAGAAATGTCACTACCTTGAATGAAAATATAAGACCCATCATTTATGTATCTGCAAAATTTGCAATTCTCACATTTTGACATATTAGATTTATATGTTAGTTTATTTACTTCAGCCTCTAATATATTTTTTATAGTTCTCCCCCTACTAGAAACTATTTGAGACTTTTTTCCAAGAATTGTTAACATATCCCGGTGGAAACATAGTTCCCAGCATTGGTTTATAATGTTAACAATCTTGGAACTACTATCATTATATTCCAAGACCATGGCACTAGTCATATTACTCTCTTGCAACAAATGTTTGTTTTTATCCTTAGACTGCCAATCAAACAATAAAATAGGTGCAAATGTTTGTTCCCTTTTCTTAATAACTTCTTTTTTGATATTCAATAATAATTTTAAAGGGTAACCCCGCTCCAGGAACATACCTATAAGTTTATAAATTTCTGTATAGAAGACTTCATCACTACTAATTATTCTTGAAAGTCGTGCCATCTGTCCTTTAACTACACTATGTTTTTGATGGTGTGGATGATTACTGTCAAAATCTAACAAAGTATTTGAGTATGAAGCCTTCCTATATATTGTACTTTCTAAATTATCCACCTTATTCGATAAACTAATATCTAGGTAGTTAGTACAGTCTTTATTCCAGGTACTAGTAAACTTCAAGAAGTCAGTAGTTCCATTCAGATATTTCAGAAATTGATCAGCTTCATTTTCATCCCCTTTCCACAAAATTAATATATCGTCAAGGAATCTGCTATAGGACAAAATTCTCTCATTATATTCTGTTTTTAAAATAAATTCATTTTCCCAGTCAAGTAACACTAAGTTTGCAAAAATTTGGGCACATCTTGCCCCCATCGCCACTCCGGAAATTTGATGAAAAATTTCACCTTCGAACATGAGAAAATATTTTTTAAAACTATCCCTATAAAATCAACTAATACTCGGACTAAAGCCATGTCAGAAACCCCCAAATTGATAATACTATTTTGAAACATTTCAATACCTCTATCATGTGGAATTACAGAAAATAAATTGACTACGTCAGTTGTCAAAAAACTATATTTAAATTCATTGATATTTCTAAATTTTGACAATCTACTCAAACAGTGCCAAGAATCCTTAATTATATGGTCAACTTTATTCAACAAATGTTTTAAGTTATTATCAATCCAAGCTGATATGGGTTCAGTTTTAGATCCCCTTGCAGAAACAATCGGCCTAAAAGATGGATCTGCAATAGATTTGTTTTGGGGATACCAAAAATCGTTGGCAGAACCCACTTTTCCACTGTTAGAAATTCTTTTTCTTTTTCATTGATTTGTCCTTTAAGAAACATCTGTGATAAAATTATGTCTACCCAAGAATATGCCCTATTCAGTTCATGACTTGATGCTCTTGCATAAGTTAATTCATCATTTAGTATTTTCTCCATTCTTATAACATAATCGATATAAGGCATTATAACAATGCCCCCTCCCTTATCGGGGGTCATTATTCTTAGATTCTTACTTTTAGCTAAAGACCATAATAAATTATTTTTGTTCTTTGTCATATTATATGTTGTTGTATTTTTAGTTTTATCTTGATTAATTTTGCCACTACTGATAACCAATGTACAAATCTGTTTTTTGCACATTCTTTCAAACATATCTATTTCAACATTACTTGGGGGTACAAACATACTTTTATGAGTCAGGGCTTTGTTCTCCATCCATTGCACATTTCTATATTTAAAAAACATCTTTAGATTCATTTGCCTAATATACATTTTTAAGTTAACTAAAGTTCTAGCAACATTCATATGTGAACTCGGAACAAATGACATACCCTTCTTTAACAATGTGAAATATTCTTCACTTAAATCCAAATCAGAATAATTATAAATGGTAAAATCATTCTGTTTTATCATCTGACAAACTAACCCCCTTCCTCTAACCATGCATCACTATTAATATTATTTAACCATACATCAGGATATATATTTATTTCCACCTCTTGGACTGTTTGTCATTCCAAGACCTCCCTTGGGAGTAATAACCACTTTGCTTCCACCCCTCTACTGGGTTCTGCAAATTTCAATTTGCCTGATTCCTCAGGTGTTCAGAACTCCAGGGCTCCCCTGGTAAAAAACCTCAGGTTCTTCATCAATGTTCCCTCTATTAGTATCCATGTTAGAATGCCTCCTATTGTTATCAATATCACCCCTAAGTATATTCCTAGAGTTTATTCCATCCACCACAGTTGGGCCTTTTTTAATAGCATCTGGATACGCTTTATTATTTTTGTACTGTTCAGTATCATGTAAAATCTTACACTGCTTAATAGTCACATTTTTACTTACAAATTTATCAATATCATGCAACACTTTTTTGTATTTGTCATTATATGGTGTAAATAAAGAATCATTCACAATACTGTTATTCATTTTTAAAAATTTCATCCTGCAACTCTTTAAGTTTTATGTCATTGTTTTTTTACTATAATGTCCATAATTTCAAAACCTGCTTTATCCAAAACAGCAATTAACTCATGATAAGCTGAAGTCCCACTATATATTCCCATAGGGAGTTTCCAAAGTCGCAAACCTTTGGGCACTTGTTTTAAGTCCAAAGATTTTTTCAAAAATGAATTGTCCAACTGTAATGATCTATATTTGCAACACAGTTTCTCAAAAGAAGATAATTGCTGGTTCCATGTTGGTGTTTTTAAAGATCCATCAGGCATTCGCCCCAAATCATATAACGGCACTCCGAACCATGTAGTAAAATCTCCTCTACTTGCTCTTCCATTACCTTGTTCTCTAGCATTCACAACAGGTACGTTATCCAAATTAATAGGTGAATGCATTGGAAAGAGCTCTTCTTGTGTATCCAACACCACAATTTCACTGAGGGCCGTTACATGAACCCTATCGTTAGCAAGCATTGTAATCAATTTGTTAATTGAGTCTAGAACCTGAGTCAGCAAACCTTCCATTACAGTTTTCTTACAATCCGTGTTTATAAACAGCACTCGGATTCGTGTATCAGTCAAAAAGTCTGGAATTTACCCTTCTCAGTGACTGCTATAAATCAGAGTTAACTTTATGGTAGGTGAAGATACAACCGAATAGTTCCACAAAGATAATTCCACGAAAAAGATATATATAAAAACTGGTTCAACAGCAATCCAATGGCAGATTACAACCGGCATGGTTTAAAAACAAACCAGAAATAACCAGTAGTCATCTGACTCCAAACAGTTAGAAAAAAATAAAAACAAATACAGAAACTGGAGCAGTTAACTGTTTATTGCAATTCGAACAACTTTCTATTCGAACAACTAAGCGCTTTCGCCAAATAGACCAAAGGCATCTTCAGAGTTGTTCAAACATTCTCCCCAGACAAGTTAAATACTACTGAATATTGTTACAATGCCCAAACACCTACCCACCCTTTTTGGCACTCAAACTTTTAAAAAGACAGTACCTTTTTCAAAAACCTATTAATCTTAGAATTACACACAAATTTGAACATTATATTCAAAATACTTTTTATTCTTAAATTTCACTAAACAAAATACAAATTCTATTTAAAATTATTTTAAAAGTGCATTATACAAACTTTATAAATACTGAAAAATAGACTTCAAGCAATTTGGTTATGTCTAATTTTCAAAAATTGAAATATAGTTTTTTGACAATTGACGTAGTCAATTTATTTTCTGTAATTCCACATGATAGAGGTATTGAAATGTTTCAAAATAGTATTATCAATTTAGGGGTTTCTGACATGGCTTTAGTCCGAGTATTAGTTGATTTTATATGGATAGTTTTAAAAAAGAATTTTCTCATGTTCGAAGGTGAAATTTTTCAACAAATTTCTGGAGTGGTGATGGGGGCAAGATGTGCCCCCATTTTTGCAAACTTAGTGTTACTTGACTGGAAAAATTAATTTATTTTAAAAACAGAATATAATGAGAGAATTTTGTCCTATAGCGATTCCTTGACAATATATTAATTTTGTGGAAAGGGGTGAAAATGAAGCTGATCAATTTGTGAAATATCTGAATGGAACTACTGACTTCTTGAAGTTTACTAGTACCTGGAATAAAGACTGTACTAACTACCTAGATATTAGTTTATCGAATAAGGTGGATAATTTAGAAAGTACAATATATAGGAAGGCTTCATACTCAAATACTTTGTTAGATTTTGACAGTAATCATCCACACCATCAAAAACGTAGTGTAGTTAAAGGACAGATGGTACGACTTTCAAGAATAATTAGTAGTGATGAAGTCTTCCATACAGAAATTTATAAACTTATAGGTATCTTCCTGGAGAGGGGTTACCCTTTACAATTATTACTGAATAACAAAAAAGAAGTTATTAAGAAAAGGGAACAAACATTTGCACCTATTTTATTGTTTGATTGGCAGTCTAAGGATAAAAACAAACATTTGTTGCAAGAGAGTAACATGACTAGTGCCATGGTCTTGGAATATAATGATAGTAGTTCCAAGATTGTTAACATTATAAACCAATGCTGGGAACTATGTTTCCACCAGGATATGTTAACAATTCTTGGAAAAAAGCCTCAAATAGTTTTTAGTAGGGGGATAAATATAAAAAATATATTAGAGGCTAAAGTAAATAAACTAACATATAAATCTAATATGTTGAAATGTGAGAGTTGCAAATTTTGCAGATACATAGGTTCATAGGTTCATAGATTAGTACTAAGCTAACTGCCCTTGCAAGCCATTTTAAGCCTAGCCAATTATCCCTTGTGAGACTCAAACCCTACACCTTGTGCTTGCAAGGCAAGCACCTTAACCATTAGGCCACCCTCCCAACCCTTAATGATGGACCTTATGTTTTCATTCAAGGTAGTGACATTTCTATTTCATGCCCTGGTAGGGTTAATTGCAATATGACACATGTGGTATATGTGGCTACTTGCCTATCCTGTCCAGGCTTCTATGTGGGTAAAACCATTCGGAGGCTGAGGGACAGGATAGGTAAACATGTAAGGGCTATAAGGAATAAAGATGTACATAATGCTCTTTTTACACATTTGGAAAGATGTATCAGTTTTAAAAAGTTTGTGTTTTTTGTGATTGATAGAGTTTTTAAGAATGAATATGGAGGTGATATTGATTTGTTACTGGAAAGTAAAGAATCCCTCTGGCAAGTGAAGTTAAACGCTTCCATGGAACCTGGCTTGAATGATTTCATTTCTATCAAGCCATTTTTGAAAATTAGACATAACCAAATTGCTTGACATGTCTATTTTTCAATATTTATAAAGTTTGTATAATGCACTTTTAAAATAATTTTAAATAGAATTTGTATTTTGTTTAGTGAAATTTAAGAATAGAAAGTATTTTGAATATAATGTTCAAATTTGTGTGTAATTCTAAGATAAATAGGTTTTTGAAAAGGTACTGTCTTTTTAAAAGTTTGAGCGCCAAAAAGGGTGGGTAGGTGTTTGGACATTGTAACAATATTCAATAGTATTTAACTTGTTTGGGGAAAATGTTTGAACAACTCTGAAGATGCCTTTGGACTATTTGCTGAAAGCGCTTAGTTGTTCGAATTGAAAGTTGTTCGAATTGCAATAAACAGTTAACTGCTCCGGTTTCGGTATTTGTTTTTATTAAATTCAATTCCAGCTTTGCCCCCCTCTCACCCCCAACTATCAGCTCAAAACTACACTCAAATATAACCCCTCCAGCTATAACTAGAGAGCATGTACTGACTTCACATGCTGAAGCCCAAGGACATCAGGAGGCCGATGCACTGTACACATTCCTGTATAAGCTACATTAAGGGGGTAGCAATAAAGCATGCACTGGGACCCAGGAAAATCCACACTAAGAAAAATGCTACTGTGAGAAATTTGTACAGAATTACAGACTGGCCAGAGTAACACTTACATTCTTACATCACATACATTCCCACCCACAGTGTCATTTTCCTTCAGATAAATTGTAAATCCTTTGGGTCCCACCAGTCTTATTTTAGTTCCCTATTAAAACTTCTTCTTCTTTCAGCTTTTCACGGTTAGAGGTTGCCACAGCAGATCACCTGTCCACTCATGATTGGCAGTGGAGTTTTACGGTGTCGAGTTGCCAGCCCAGCTCCCAACCTTCCACGGAAGGCACACACACACATGCACTCACGCCTGGGGCCAATTTAGAGTGTCCAATCCACCTACAAGCATTGATTTTTCATTCCTAACTCTGTAAGAGTTACACTTGGACTTCCAGGCATGTTATTTTCGCATTTTCGCAAAAGCTTTGCTAACTTCTTTTACAGTAAAAACTAAATTCTATAAGAATTCACATCTTCCATTAACTGAGGATCAAGTAGTGCTGGTGATGCTGTAACTCCTTTTTTTTTTTTTTTTTTTTTTTTGTACTATTTTCCCATAAACCTGTAGAGTGAATTGAATATATACACATATATCAGCAGTAAGCATAGGCAAACCATCGATGAATGCTTGAACATTAGCTACAGTCCCTTCTTATAACAACGTATGCTGGTAAACGAAGAAGAGCTAAGACTAGGAAAATGCTGATAACATGAAAGGAAGATGAGAAGCATTTTGCTGAACAAGCCGATGTTCTAGACTTGTTCCACTCACTGTCTCTTTCTTTTTAACTGTATATTGCTACAATAGTGGGTATCTTTGCAGTTTCAACTTTTTAAGTTTTGCCTGGATTAACAATACTATTGGCATGTTTCTTTAGACACAATCTCAAGTTATTGCCTTTAATATAAATGAAAATTGTAAACCAATCCTGTGAGCATGTCTTGCTATGGTTTACATGAACTTCCAATCCTGTGAGCATGTCTTGCTATGGTTTACATGAACTTCCAATCCTGTGAGCATGTCTTGCTATGGTTTACATGAACTTCCAATCCTGTGAGCATGTCTTGCTATGGTTTACATGAACTTCCAATCCTGTGAGCATGTCTTGCTATGGTTTACATGAACTTCCAATCCTGTGAGCATGTCTTGCTATGGTTTACATGAACTTCCAATCCTGTGAGCATGTCTTGCTATGGTTTACATGAACTTCCAATCCTGTGAGCATGTCTTGCTATGGTTTACATGAACTTCCAATCCTGTGAGCATGTCTTGCTATGGTTTACATGAACTTCCAATCCTGTGAGCATGTCTTGCTATGGTTTACATGAACTTCCAATCCTGTGAGCATGTGTCTTTTATACACTATCTCAACTCATTGCTTTTAATATTAAATGTAAATTCTAAACCACTGTAAAAAGTAATTAGAATAAAGATTATTTAAAAAGCTAGTTAGAAAAAGGAGAAATTAAAAAAAAAAAAGAAAAAAATGCACAGAAATGACTGTGCTACCCACAGATTCTGTCTGCTACATGTAGACTGTTCTCTCCCTCTCACCTTGCCCTTGAATTAGATTTCAGCTGTCCTTAGTCTGGTTAAGATGCTTCACAAATGCTTTAACTATGAGCAGAAGAAAGCAAATGCACTGAGGATCGAAATATGTGAAATGCATTTACAGGAAAACATCTTCGTGAAAATCATATTCTTAAAGTAACTGGCTTTCTTTTCTTTCATTTTATTGAATTTGTGAATTTATGCTTATATATATATATATATATATATGGATCTATCTTACAACGTCGACAAGTCAAAACGCCGAAAACGAAATCACCGACACCACATAACCGACATTTCACAAACACGAAACCTCACATGCCCGACACACCATAATCCCGACAAGCAACAAACAAAACAAATCCCCGGTCCAAAAAGCACACACACAACACAAGCACACCAAAATCCTTCCAAACCAACACTAAACCTCACATACACAACTACCTACAACCTTAACCCAAACCCTAACCCTAAGGTCCGCCACTACCGCACACTCACCTAACCCGCGCCCTAACCCTAACTCACTTAAGCCGCCCCTAACCCACAAACTATCACAGTCGCACACTTACCTAGCCCGCGCCCTAACCCTAACTCACTTAACCCGCCCCTAACCCACAAACTATCACAGTCGCACACTTACCTAGCCCGCGCCCTAACCCTAACTCACTTAACCCGCCCCTAACCCACAAACTATCACAGTCGCACACTTACCTTACTCGCACCCTACCGTCCATCACTACCGCATACATCCACAGCCTTTTCCCATGTCGATGTTCTCAGCGTCGGGGTTTTGATCCGTCGGTCTTCTCCGTTTTCGATCTTCTGGCGTCGGTGTTCTCGCTGTCGGCGTTCTGACTTGTCGACGTAGTCAGATAGAACCATATATATATATATATATATATATATATATATATATATATATATGTGTGTGTGTATGTATGTATCAAAAGGGTTGCAGTGTATTTAAGAGTAAGAAATTGGCAGTCATTTATTTCACTTTTCATCACAACATCAGCATTGCACATAATTGCCTGTCTTTGGTGGCCTGGCAGGAGCAGCAGGTGAATGAAACCATTCATCCATCCATTGACATCTCATACTGCTTGGCTCTGAATGACATCTTGACAGTGGCCCTGTGTGGTGTCTGCATGCTCCCTCTGTCTATGTGGGTTTATCCATGTACTCTGGCTTCCTCCAGCACCCCAAAGAAATACCATAGGTGAATTCGATTGCCTGAAGTTTACTTGTAGGTCACCATGCAGGTTCATATGTATCCTCTGTGATATAAACTTATCCCGCCAACATGTTCTGTTTATGTTACAAACCAGATTGACATCCCCTGAGTGACTGTCACACTACTATTGGACTTTCAAATGCGAAGTAGGTCTGACAGGATGAGGTGTGCATTAGGCTCTATACACAAGGCAGCGGTTGTCTGTTTGTAGGGTATATGGTGCTGAGAAGAAGGATAAGGGTTTGATATGGTCTGCATAGTTTTTGTGACTCAGGCCCTTGAGTTTATATAGTGAGAAAGCATCGTGTGTGATTGCTCCAGTTAGTGCCTGGACATGTGCATACTGAATGGGGCACTAAATCCACTGATTGGACTGATGAGAGCTGAGTACAGTGGAATGATTACATCCCAGGACCTAGTCACCATACCTTTAGATATAAGCTGCAATGAAGAAGGGCTTCCTTACAATACTGGATACCTGGTGATCAAAGGACAATTAATTGCCAACATAGGTTTTCAGATCCCTGACTACAGGATCAACTTTCAGGACTATGCTGTGAATATGATAGTTATAAGGGATGTCATGCTTGCCAAATGATACGACTATATGTATCTTGGCACTGAGTTTGAGTTCATGGTTTTGATACCAGCTATCTGTTTGGGAAATGCCCTTTTTGAGGATTTTGGTGTCCTCTGTGGAGTTTATGATAGCAACAAGTTTACACTTGCCTGCAAACTTGCTCAGCCATAAACCAGTAACATTTGTTTTATCCTCCAGGAAGTCCATGCCAAACATGAGTGGCCCAAGCAATGAACTTTGGGGTACACCTCTAGTGACATACCTTTTGGAGGAGGTAGAGCCACCCACCCTAATTTCCTGGGTACTGTTCGTGAGCCAGTTCAGCATGTGCTTGCTTTATGTGTCTTATGATCGATCTGTCTTGTCAAGAGCAATGATTTTTGCATACATACTAACACTGACCATGTAGTACACATATACTATCTTAAAAGTAAGTGTAATATGCCACCTTTCTTTTAAAATCACCAGTTTTAGGAGGTATTAGAATGAGCAGACCAAAAATCTGAGACAGAATCAGGGACGATTGAGAGTTATGTCCATTTTTGTTACATCTTCTATGTGCTTTTCTACCCAGAGCAAATGGACATTTGAACTAAAATGTACATTTTTATTTTGCTGTTTCATGAAATTATGGGCTTTCCTGTGTACATTTGCAGATGGCTGGTTGGGGAGAGCATCCTTACAATGGGGATGTGGCTTATATAAACAGGATATATGGGTGGGTGGAGAGCAATATGATGATGGGTGTGGCTTGGTGGGGGGCATTATCCTGGGAACTATAAATGCAAATTTGAAAATCCTGGCTACACCCCTGCAGAAGTCAAGAACACAGCCTCAGTGGGCCCCAATAACATTGCAGGATGCCTCTTGAGCAGTCTAAAAATATGACTTATCATTTTGGCAATGTCAAAGGAAGGTCATGCTTACTGATTCTGTTGGACTTCTTTGAAAAGTCACTAAGGAAATGGATGAATGGAAAACTTTGCATATTGCCTACCTAGATCTGATTAAAGCATTTGCTACAATACCTCACCTGGGCATTGTCAACAACCTTATGGAACTAGATATAAACCTCTTTATAACATGCTGGATTGCTAGCTTGCTAGCTCACTGATAGCATCCAGAAGGTTGGTTCAACAAAGAAGCCAGTCAGCAGTGGAGTCCCCCAGGGCTCTATACTAAGACCACTCCTCTTTGGCATCTGCTTCTTGGATGCCAATGCCAATGTCAAAGGCATCAGGCTAACCAAGTTTGCAGATGATTGCAAACTGGGAGTAGTCATTGAATCACCCCAAGATGAGAACACCTTTCAGGAAAGTCTAACACAGACAATCACTTGGTACCAAAGTCATGGCATAAAACTCAATACCAAAAAATGCATTATAGTACCTTTTGGGAAGTTAGCCAACCCAGGTAACAATGTCATCAATAAAACACCTCTAAAAGCTGATTTGTTAGATAGGGATCTGGGAACTCATGTAAATAGTAACCTAGCCTTCAACCAACACGTGTCCAAAGTAGTAAGAAAAATACCTCTGTGTTTCTCAACTTATAAACAACAGCATGACATCAAGGGCCAAAGAGGTCATCATATCACTGTACTTAGCCCTCATCAAATCCATCACAGAGTATAATGTCCTGTTCAGTTATGTACCTAACCATACACCTGCAGCAACTGGAATGTCCACAAAGGTTACTTACAAAAAGGATACAGGGAATTGTCTTACATTAATCAATTCAGAGCCCTTTCTTTTTACCCATTACCATACAAACTTCTGAGAGATGATCTTTGCCTGGCAAACAAGGCATCCCTGGGCCCTGTTTTGATGAACCTTTTGCATATCCACAAAACAAACAGCATCAGAACTACTATACTAAAAGACCTAAATTTTGCTTGTGACATAAATAGGACATGTTGGAGAGACAGATATGTTTGTCAGATAATACCTATTCTCTGGAACAGACCCCCCCCCATCATTTTGAAGCAGAGTTCCTTCCTATACCTATATTAGAGCAACTTGAACCAATGGATGGGTAATGGAAAATGCTCCCCTGGCCTAGCGCCTATTTCTCTGATCGACAGAGGCACTCAGTAAATCACCACCTATATAAATTTGTGGGCCACATTTGTGTTGCACTGCTAGGCTTATAAGGGTCCTAGTGGTTGTTAGCTTATTACATACATACAAACCTATGAACTTATGAACCTACTTCTATGCCCAAAGCCTGTGACTAATCCAGCTTCAGCTTACATATTTCTTCTACCTGCTGCTCTCAAAAAAATGATATAATTTTTTAAAATCAGACCCCTGCTGATTATCCCCTTGTTGGTCACCTCAGTTATCCAGTAAATTACTCCTGGCCATTTTTCCTGACAAATGTATGCCCTCAATAAAACCCTTTAGGTCACTCTTTAGAGTTACAAACCTGGAATAAATTCCATAAGGTGAATTAAATCTATTTTGAATTTCCCCCAAGTCAACATTTATCCCCTCCCAAATAACTGATCTCTGAGTCATAAATCTGAGGGAAAAAAAAATGTACCAAATAGAAAAACACTATTGTTGCGAGTCCAAAATCTTCTTTAATAAATCACAGAAATTAAGCGCTTTCGTCAAATAAACTTGACTTCATCAGAATTCTCTACAACTACTATAAAACCACTTTTATACACATAATTTGCCTGTGATTGGCTAAAACACACACAGTAATTAATAACAATTAAAACAATTATTATTTAAAGGTGTCAACCAGTGCCTTAAACTAAGGCTAATCAAATAAATGAAATGTTGTATTTTTCTCTCTGTTACCCTCAATACATTGCTTCATTTGTAAAGAGTTGTTACAAAAAGTTTATACAAAAAGTTTATAAACACAAATGAAAGCAGCAAAAACAAATAGAGAATTGAATAAAATACAATTCCTACAGAAAACTGCTTAAATGTGTTCTGCTTTTTCTTTTAAAATGGGAGCCAAGTTTAAATGGTCATTCAAGTCAGGGGGGAAATTAGCTGCCAACCTCAGTTGCCATAATAATTCTTTCTTGTACAATATATTTTGCCAATCCCCACCCCTGGCTTCCAAATTGACTATGTCAACAATAGCAAATTTAAAACCTGTGTAACCATTACATGTTATACTATGTTTATACAGAGCATTTGTATCCTTATGATTTTTTATATCATATAAGTGCTCATATATTCTTGTCTTAAGGGACCGTTCCGTTTTCCCAATATAAAAGGAACTACAGGTATTGCACCTAGCGATATATACTAACTTATTTGTATAACAATTACCTTTCCTCGGGTAAATAACACTTTTGTTTTTATTTTTTAAACAAATCCTACTTTCCTGTAAAATATAAGAACAGTAATTACATCTGCCACAGGGTCTACTGCCATTTATTATTTCAGTTTGTACAAGGTGGTTGTGCCTGTTTTCTAGAATTTTCTTGATATTAAACCCAATTTTTGTGGTAAACACAGGCTTTTCCCCCACCACTTGATAGACTTCATGATCCACTTTGAAGATGCTCCAATTCTTGTATAAAACTTCCTTAACTTGCTGGTATAGAGGGCTAAACTGTATAATGCATGTCTGTTCAAAGTTTAGTTCCTTTACTTTCTCCACATTCTCCTCAGGGTCTGTGTTTTTATTCAGACCCTTACCTAATAAAGGGATATATTTTTTCCCCATTCCTTATAAACTTCTTTAAGCATCTTATCAACTAATTCTAAGGGGGTACCCTCTATCCAAAAACGTACTCTTTAAAAATTCAAATTCAGGTAATACATCTTCCCTCGAAGAGGTCATCCTGGCTACCCTGATGGCCTGTCCTTTAATAATACTTCTCTTTTGTGCTAAGGGGTGATAACTGTCAAAATGTAGATAACTGCTACAAAAAAGTTTTTTTTATGAAATATTCTGGATATAAATTGGTCTTTACCTTTAATAATTTTTGTATCTAAGTAACTAATTTCATGGGAATCAAATTGAAAAGTGAATTTTAGAAATCCAGTAGTCTCATTAAGGTATTGGATGAAAGCAGGGATACTTTCTGCTGTTCCTTTCCACAAAATAAAAATATCATCCAAAAACCTACAATAGTAAGAAATACTGTCATAAAATTCACTTTTGAATACATGTTCTCTTTCCCATCCCAACAACACAAAGTTAGCATAGGTTGGGGCGCATGCTGCTCCCATAGCTACACCCCTAACCTGTTGAAAATATTCACCCTCAAAAAAGATGTAATTATTTTCCAGAATGAGTCCCATTATTTCACAAATTAGGTTAACTTCATCACTATCTAAATGGGACAAACTGAATAGTGTCTCCTCAAAATAAGCTAAACCTTCATGTTTGGGAATACAGGTGAACAAATATGTTACATCAATAGTCAAAAAATACCCTTTCATACTCCAAAGGTCGTTCTTAAGTTGACCAAGAAAATCCCATGAATCCTTAACCAAGTGTGGACATACATCAACTACATGTTTAATTTTCCTGTCCACAAATACTGATAAATTGTGGGTTTTGGATCCAGCTGCTGCTACAATTGGTCTAAAAGGTGGATGTTCTAGACTTTTGTGTACTTTAGGTATGCCAAAGATTACAGGAATTTTGGGGTGACTATTCAATAAAAAATCATAAAATACCCTTGTGATCCTTTGGTCCATCAAATATTCGTACAAAAAACTATCAATTCTCTGATAAGCTATGTGAATCTGATTTTTTTGAACAAGGAGAGTAGTTTGTGTTATTAAACAAAATAGACTGCATAATATTAGTATAATCTACACTACTGTATAGTACAATACCACCCCCTTTATCGGGTGTCATAACACGTACACTTTTATAATTTCTTAAATTCTGCAATACGTTTCTTTCTATATTGCTGAGATTATGGAAAATGTTTTTGTGTTTAACCCAAATTTTATAAATGTCATCCTTTACAACCTTCTCAAATGTGTTAATAAGAGGATGTAATGGGGGTTATAAGTACTTCTTTTTAAAAAAACTTCTCTTTGCAAGTATGTATCACCCTTCTCAGTCTTAGCATGTATACGTTTTAAATTTAATTTCCTTAAATAGAGATGTAAGTCCACTAAAGTATCAGCAATATCAGGGGTCTTGGTGGGAACAAATTTAAAACCCTTTGAAAAAAGGGAAAAATGTTCTGGCAAAATTTCCTTATCGGTGTAGTTATAAATATTAAACCCATTTAAAGAATACTGTATTGGGTTAGGTAAAACAGTTTTATTAGAACTTTTACTGAAATGCACTACCACTGGGATGTACCCTTGTATTTCTGTGCCACCTTGTTGTAGGTTGAAAAATTCGCTTGTTTGTGACTTGCTATGGAGCGTCTGGGCAGGGGAAAATCCTGATACTCAAAGCGGGGTTCTTCCTCCCCTTCATTAAACTGTTCTTCCTCATCTATAATCTCCAAGTCCATAGGGTTCAAAACATGTTCATCAACTACACCATAAGAATAATCAACATTCCCCGAGTCACAAACAATACGTTTCTCAGTTGGATATACATTTCCATATTTGTACTGTTTTACATCTCAATCCAACTTTTTAACTTTTTTACTAAAAACACTATCACATTTTCTATCTACTCTGTCTAGTATTTCATTGTATAAGCCCTGATATTGTTCAAACAATAAATTAGTTAAAATCATCTGATTTAAATTATCCACCTCCTTTTGCAGGTTGACTTCCATTTTTTCATACAATGTTACAGTCTTGACAATTAATTCAAGCCTCCATTTATCAAACATAGTAGTTAGTTCACAAATATTTTCCTTACTATAATAAATACCAAAAGGAAATTTAAAAATTCTCAGACCTTGCTGTACAATTTTCTTCTTAATACATTCATTTAAATAGCACATTTCTATTTGACACAGTTTATATTTAAAAAGTCTTTTCTCAAAGGCATAAATCATGTCCTTTAAGGATTTTAAATAATTGGAAGCTTTCTCTTTTCCATTAGGAGCCGTTTGATAGTCACAAACTGCTCCTGAGAAGGAATAATGTTTCTTTATTATGCCTCCATATGACTGACGAAAATGTTCAAGGTTGCCATTCAAACCATTCAAGTTAGGGTTCTGTTTAGTCCCTGATGATATAAAGGTGTCACAATTTACTATTTTGTCTCTATTTTTGGAACAGTTCAAAACTCTCCCTCCATCTTTACAACAACAGTTTTTTTCAGGACAAACATTGGTGTACTGAGTTTTAGTATTGGAATATTTCATACCTTTGCTGGTTAAACAGTTAGTTCGGCCTCCATTGGAAGTTTCCCTCTCGCCATTTGTATTTCCAAGTTCAATAACGGCTTCCATATGTACCACACAGTTAGAACGGCCACTTGTTTTGGCTGGAAAAGAAGCCAAACTGTTGCCTTCCTCTGAAGGTAAATTTACAACCAGGAGACCACCTTCCGGTTCAGTTTGATGTACCTGTGCAACCGCAACAAGTGACCTACGCTGGTTAAGATGGAACATGGGAGTAGCAGGACTAGCAGCATCATTGGACTTGTGCATTTTAAGATGATCCTCCTTAACAGAGCCGGAACATGCCGAAGAACGATAAGACCCATAATGTGGCTGTGAAAGCATTTCAATGAGCCGAGTTAGCTCCCCTTTTAACTTGGCTACATCTTTTTTTACTGCCAAAAGTTCAGCATTTTGTCCTGAATCCAAGATGGGCAAAACGTTTATAGAATTTTCGGACTCCATAACAACAAGCACCACAAAGAGTAGACAAATGAACCAAAAGTATATGGTGCAATAGTGCTCAAGGAAAACCAATGTACCAAATAGAAAAACACTATTGTTGCGAGTCCAAAATCTTCTTTAATAAATCACAGAAATTAAGCACTTTTGTCAAATAAACTTGACTTCATCAGAATTCACTACAACTACTATAAAACCACTTTTATACACATAATTTGCCTGTGATTGGCTAAAACACACACAGTAATTAATAACAATTAAAACAATTATTATTTAAAGGTGTCAACCAGTGCCTTAAATTAAGGCTAATCAAATAAATGAAATTTTGTATTTTTCTCTCTGTTACCCTCAATACATTGCTTCATTTGTAAGGAGATGTTACAAAAAGTTTATACAAAAAGTTTATAAACACAAATAAAAGCAGCAAAAACAAACAGAGAATTGAATAAAATACAATTCCTACAGAAAACTGCTTAAATGTGTTCTGCTTTTTCTTTTAAAATGGGAGCCAAGTTTAAATGGTCATTCAAGCCAGGGGGGGAAGTTAGCTGCCAACCTCAGTTGCCATAATAATTCTTTCTTGTACAATATATTTTGCCAATCTCCACCCCTGTCTTCCAAATTGACTATGTCAACAATAGCAAATTTAAAACCTGTGTAACCATTACATGTTATACTATGTTTATACAGAGCATTTGTATCCTTATGATTTTTTATATCATATAAGTGCTCATATATTCTTGTCTTAAGGGACCATTCCATTTTCCCAATATAAAAGGAACTACAGGTATTGCACCTAGCGATATATACTAACTTATTTGTATAACAATTACCTTTCCTCGGGTAAATAACACTTTTGTTTTTATTTTCTAAACAAATCCTACTTTCCTGTAAAATATAAGAACAGTAATTACATCTGCCACAGGGTCTACTGCCATTTATTATTTCAGTTTGTACAAGGTGGTTGTGCCTGTTTTCTAGAATTTTCTTGATATTAAACCCAATTTTTGTGGTAAACATAGGCTTTTCCCCCACCACTTGATAGACTTCATGATCCACTTTGAAGATGCTCCAGTTCTTGCATAAAACTTCCTTAACTTTCTGGTATAGAGGGCTAAACTGTATAATGCATGTTTGTTCAAAGTTTAGTTCTTTTACTTTCTCCACATTCTCCCATAAGGTGAATTAAATCTATTTTGAATTTCCCCCAAGTCAACATTTATCCCCTCCCAAATAACTGATCTCTGAGTCATAAATCTGAGAGAGAAAAAAATGTATTTGTCCCCTCACGTTCTCCCACAGATTCATTATCTTGAACCTCTTCATGGACAGAGGAATACCTTTTTCCTCTTACTAGATTCTCATAATATCTCTTTCAAGACTACACATGGGAAAGATGCAATGGTATATGAAATCTCTATGGTCCCAGCATTAATACCCATATACTTTTTTGACATTTTAAATTCCAGTCTTAGAATTTCTAGAAAGGGAGATTATGTGGTGGAGACATCACATTTCTCAGAATCCATTTTTCTATGTTTCCTGACATTACTTCAGAATTCTCAAAAATCCTATACACCTCATTTAAATCATCCTCTGGATGTGTCAAGGTTGACATGATATCATCAGGATAAATAGATATTTTCAACTCCAGACTACAACATGGATATCCTCTTACATGTAAGTGTCCTACCAAAGCTGCTAAATGCTCTACATAAATAGCAAATAACTGGGGGAAGGGGATACCTTTGTTAATACTCTGCAATAACACAAATGACTTGGAGAGCTCACACTGGTGACTGTATACAGTCTCCCCTGAAATTAATATATTTTGTAAGAACTGCATCCAGGCTAGTACTCCAAATAAAGACCTCTAGTCCATTCTATCAAAAGCCTTTTCACCATCAAGGACAACTCAAGTCATCTTTAATGTCTTACATAATCATAAGGACTTTATTAATGTTATCAAAGGTTTTGTACACATTATAAACCCACACCGAACTTCATGAATTAATCAAGGAAGTATGGGGGTGAGCGTGGTAGCCACCACAGTCCTAAATATCTGATAGTTGTGATTTAGAATAGAAATATGTCTGTACATGCCCAGTTCTTATAATCCCTTCCCTTCTTTTGGAAACATTGCAATAACCCTTCTGCACCAGGATTCTGGAGGTTCCTCTTCCTCCAAAATTAAATAATACCTCCCAAATTTGAATAATCCTGTTTTGCTGCACCTTCCAAAACTCCAGAGGAAAGGCCATCATTACCCAGTGATTTCCCCCATCTCTTTTTCCATTACCTTGACAATATCCTTTTTAGTAATCCTACTCAGTAGTGTTTGCCCATCCTCCTCTGTCAATTCCTTTAAGTCAGTATTCGCACTACGCCCAGCGATGTCTGTTTCTCTTGAACTCTCGCCTTCTGTTCAACTATATACCTTCTCATACTAGCTTACAAACTGCTGTATTATCTCTTCCTTGCCCTCCACCACATAGTCACCTTAACCTTTTCTTAATTTCCACACCACCCTCTCAAACAAGAAAATACTTTTCTTAAATTCAGTCTGTTTTTACTTTTTACTATATTTTGTATTTCTTATGTTTTTGCATTAATCCTCTCTGTTAACATCCTGAATCAACAGCAGTAAGGTAGTGACTCAAAATGGTCCATTGACCATCCCATTTGCATGAGTAGGAGGTCAATAAATGTGGATCTAATAGTGAACATTCCCTCACAAACTTGATTTAATGGGGTCACAGTTAACAATTCACTGCAGGAAAAAGAGAGAGAGGTGACGTAGTTCAGAGATGTAAAGGGGTTAGCTATGCAGGTATAAAGGAATTTTTCAAGGCATGGATATGTAGTGGCAAGATGAAAGAGAAAGCCAAAATGAATTGTTGGAACATGTGTACAACCAATGTTTAGACCAAAAACCTCATGGACTGTTTGGAATAAGTAGGAATGCCAAGGAGCTGGTAAAGTTTGTAAGATGGCAAGTGAAACCCTTACAAAACAGAAGGAAAAAATTTGCAGAAGAGAAGTAAAACAACTAGATACACTGAGAAAGGGAATAAAGAACTAGGATATAAACTTTTGTGTAGACAAATTAAAATATGGTATACACTGTAAATAGCAGTCAGGACTGTGGACTGGAAGGTGATGTGAAAGCCAACAACATTAAGTGTTTAAAGAGATGTTAGTTTACAAAACCATCTGACTGTATAGTACTTGGTGTATCAACAAAGTCAGAAAATACACCGCTGCATGTTTTTGTACCTGACAACAATAAGTTTATAGGCCCACATAAAAGGGTCCTTACGGAGATGAGAGACTTCTCATAAGTCTGGAAATGGCAACAGGGTCTTCAATACTATAAAGGAGCATAAATCATCTGTGACAGATGTCTGAAATGTGGAATTAAAAGCTGATGGATGTGCTGCATTATGATACTAGGCAGAGTTAAGCAGCACAACAAAAATGTGGTCAAACATATAGTAATAACAAATGTCCTGGGGATTAAGTCTGAAGATAAAGTGAGCTCTGAAGTACATTTGGAAAGCATATTTGCTTACGTGCATACATTATTTATATCTATCTGGACAACTATGAAGTTTTGCAGCTATGTGATGTGACTACCTTATTCATTACCTAAAGTAAAGAGCTTTCATTTGATCATTACAAACTAACTATTGCCATGACAAAAAATATGCATGAAGTAAATATCCAAAAAGGATTCCATGGCTGATGGGCTTACAGTAATCAGAGCTTCTGTTTCCTTGTACTTATGTTCAGACTGTTTTAGCAGACTGTGGTATACACACCTTGGGGTTCCTGTACATTTAAGGATTGCCATTTGTCTGTAAGTTTATAACAGATCGAGTTGGCAAGAGTGAAGAGTTAATGAAGAGGTTGTAATATTCTGAACACTTTATTGCTAGCGGATACTTACTGAAATATTAGTAGAAGGGACATGATGACCTTACCAAAGCAACCTACTGAATATGTAGATTAGAAGTTCCAGATTTCAGAAGGTCCAGAAACAAGGACATTTAGCTGTCCTTGTTCTTACAGTCTGAGCTGATTTATTTTGGTTATCTGAAGTAATTTAATTTGTACAGAATACAGAGCAATGAATTCTAGACATTCCATTGAAATCTATACTGCCAAAACTAAATGCACTACATTACAAAATGCAGGTGCCAGCAGCTCTACCTGCTAAAAACAGTAACATGCAGCCAGTGGCCCTAGCATGAGCAGAGCAAAAACTAAAATAGAGTCTCTATGCAGCCCGGCAAGTGGAAAGGTGTCACTTCGGTTGTTCAAAACCATAGCACTGGAAAAAAATCTGATGTCTGCTGTTGCCATAGTTACCAAGGTATAACTTCCTTGTTTCCACCCCTAAAGAGAAGCTGTAACCTTCATATACATATATATATATGTATGTAAGTATATATACACATGGATATCTATTTTTCCCCATCTAATCCTGTGTGAACCTACTACAGGGGTTCATAACATTGCTACTGTGCACAGGAACTGGCACTTTTGCCTTAGTCCCTGCACAATGTACTGCCCAGTCACTCAGATGACATCTTTATTAAAATGGGTTTGATCACCTTGGTTGTGATGCATGTGCCTGTGATTTGTTACTTTCAAGATTTTTAGATTAAAACTGTGTTTTAGCCTTCTGATTGGCTTCATCATCTTTATTATTGGAATTGTTTCGCAGCCTGGATACTTGTGGATTTATTTTGGTTATTGTGTCGAGTTCTACTAGGATCCTATTATGTCAGCTGGCAACCCACAGGTTTTATTTTCTGATGCACCTCCCAACTCAAATGGGAACTACCTTGAGATGTTAACACTTTTGTTACAACAGCTTACACAGTCTGTGACTTTGTTAAATGATAATCTTAATGTTCTAAGTAATGTACGTCAAAATAATCAAGGTACAACTCTTAAAACCACTAACTATCATGACAACACTGCTTTTGTTAGTGGGCGTGGAACCATGTCTGACTTCTCTTTGGTTCCGAATGTTTATGCTTGGCTCGACAAGTTGGGTGGTGGTGAAGCAACGGAACCTATTGTGTCAGACTCTGGGTGAGTTCTGATGATTTTAGAACAGATTGGACAGTTAGAGAAAGTACTGTACAAGTTCAAAATGTTACAATTGGACAACTATTTTTTGGAAGAAAGTGTGTGGAGATCGCACGTACCTAAAGGACTACATGTTTGGAAGTACCCCCAAGGGGTTGAAGCAAACTCAGTTTTTCATTGTTGAGCTTACTGAGTTATTCAATCGTACCAGACTGGAATTGACAAGGTTATTGATTAAAGATAACAAAAGAAGCATGAACGAGTACAAACAGGAGATCGCTAAAATGGTACAGTCCATTACTGCGGATGTGCAGTTCCAAGATCACAAAACAAGGTTTAATCAAGTGTTTGAATATACTGAGCGCAAAATGGGAGCTATCAGGATGCGAAAAGATAAAAAACTTAAACGTGACAACGGCGAATACCAGAGGAAGACAGTCTATCCATTACCCTTTTCAACTAGGGGAATTCAGAATGGTATCTATGACCCCATTGTCGGTGATGAACAAGGGGCAATACATGATGAGGCCCCTTTGGAGCAAGTATTTGAAGCAAGTAGGACCTAGAAGGTCAGAGAGACTAGCAGGGAGAAAGCAGGTGAACAATTGGCAGGGACAAGGGCATCAACCGACGAATGGCAGGAGGTACCACAATTTCAAGAATGGCCAGAATTATCGGAATTAAATGGGTCAATTCCAGGAGCCTGCTCCAGTATTAATAGATCAGGTACTGTAAAAATGATTTCATTTTACAATTTCAACATTTACAATTTTTTGAGTATGATTATAGGGCCTCAACATCACAGTCTATTTTTGAAAGGTTTTAAATTCATTCCTGCAAAAGAAGCCAGAGTAGATGACGTCATACTCGATTTAAAAATGTTTAGTCGCAAACTTAATTTCAGGGTCATGTATGATGGTGGGGGATCAGAAATAAGAGAAAATTATGACTTCAAAAGGTCCAGTATGTTTAACCCTCCATTGCATCCAGCTATTAACATTTTTGAAAGGTAATGTGAAAGAGAATTAAGATCATTGTTGGGGAACAAACGCTGTAGACTTTACAATCTCTCTCAAGATGAGAGTCAGTTGCTTTATGAAATCAGGCAAAACAAAGAAATTTGTTTTATGAAGCCTGATAAGGGAGGGAGATTGGTCATTATGGAGTCGGAAGACTATAGTGGTCATATGATGAATTTGCTTAACAACACTGAAGTATATGAGGTAGTTTCCCTGAACGAAGTCAATCTAGCATACAGATCTGTGAAGATTGTGCTTGATGAACTGTTGTTATTCGACTCCATTTCCAAACCCCTCTATGATTATTTGAGGGTAGAAAATCCACTACTACCTAAGATTTTTGGGATTCCTAAAATTCACTCTAATCAAGAAGACCCACCGCTACATCCAATAGTTGCAGCAAGGGGGTCTGTGACTGAACCCATAGCAAAATATGTTGATATGAGACTTAAGCATCTTTTTGATAGATTTCCCCACATTTTAAAAGACTCCTGGGACCTTTTGAGTAAGTTACAAACCGTGGTGATGCCAAACGATGTAATTTTGGTGACGTGATGTGAACAGTCTCTTCACAGTAATCCCGCAAGAAACTGGCTTGGATTGGTTTAGAGACATCATTTTTAAATATAGTGATCTTCACGATGATGAGAAAGAAACAATATGCAATTTCATGGAACTGGTGCTAAGTAACAATTTGTTGACATTTGAAGGTGAATTTTACAAACAGAAACGGGGTTGCAATGGGCGCTGCATGCGCCCCCTGTTTGCAAACACAGTCATGTTATGGTGGGAACTGAACATTTTGTTCAAATTCCCACTATATAGGTTTTGCCTGGTCTATTTTAGATTTTTGGACGATTTATTTTTCCTGTGGACAGACACTAGAGAACGGTTAGAAATGTTTTTCAATTTTATGCAAAGTAGTTCTGACTTTTTGAAGTTTTCATTTAAACAGGATGTGAAAGTGATGAATAATCTAGACATTTTATTTTTTAACAAAGGTGATGCTACTCTTGCTACTAGAATTTTTAGGAAACCTACATTTTGTAACACATATTTGCATTACATGAGCTGCCACCCCATTTATCAAAAAAAAGGGGGTAGTTAAGAGTCAGCTAATCCGAGCTTCACGTCTCACTTCTGATTCTTCTGATTGTTTAGAAGAATTTACAGTAATTAAAAAAATGTTTATTGATAAGGGATATCCCATAGATTTATTGGAGAAAATTATAGGTGAAGTTTGGGTTGGGAGGAAGGATAAATATGTACCCATTATAAAACATGGGGCGACAAGAACTGTTAACATAATGGAAAACAAAATGACTAGGGTATCAATACCGAATACAAATATGGTGTTGCATTATACAATTGATATTAAGGCTATTGAAAAGATTATCAATAGACATTGGATGTTTTTACAAGTTGATAGTAACATCTGTCACTTATTTAAATCACCACCGTTTTTCACATACAAAAACAGGCAGAATCTTAAGATGATGTTGGAACAAAGTTGTACGAGCAGGGGTGTACCTAAGACTATAAAATATCACCAATGTGCATATTGTTCCTATATCAATGTGAATAAGGACAATGGAGTTTTGAACATTATTAATCATTGGGACACAGTAAAAATGTTTAAATTGTAGAGTGGAAAAAAATATTTATCTTGCTACTTGTTGCACATGCAGTGCATTTTATATAGGCAAGACTAAGAATAGTTTGAAACAACGAATATATCAGCATGTATATAGCATAAGAAAGGGAGACAGTAGAAGTGCATTGGCAAGGCATGCTGCTGTTGTCAAAACTTCAATAAGTTTGTTTTTTTGATACTTGAACAAATTACAACAACTCCATTTTCAGGAAATTGGGAGAACATTTTATTGCACAAGGAAATGTCATGGCAGATTAGGTTAGACGCAACAAATCCACATGGGTTAAATGAACACATTTCAATTTCAAGTGATTTGAAAAAACGTTCACTTACATTTTAAAGTATATGAAGCATCTATTATATTATATTCAGTACTATGGCTGTAACATCTAGTTGCTTTATTTCTGTTTGCTATTTAATTGGTTGATTGGTTCTATTGAAGGTTTCAAATGGGTGTGTCTTTGTATTGTATTTAAAAGTTTTTACTTCGCTATTTGTCTTGGTTCTGAGGATGCCTTAATATAGACGAAAGCACTTAACCAAGTGGATTTGTTACTTTCAAGATTTTTAGATTAAAACTGTGTTTTAGCCTTCTGATTGGCTTTGTTATCTGTATTATTGGAATATTAAACAAGTTTCATCATGTAACCTTGGGATGGTTCCATCAACTATTATTTACCTACCTGTGATTCTGACCAAGTCAGTAGATCAAACAGTTTTCCCAGGTCACTCCTAAAATGACACATTAAGCCTTGTAGACCTATGTAGTCACACATGTAACAAACAAACAAACAAACAAAATAAATAAATGTAAATAAATAATATACAACTTGTACATAACAATGAACACATATAGCTGAGCTTATCTGTGCTTCTTACCTGACGGTATGTCTAAATTCATTAGGCACACTGCCCGTGAACTTGCCTGCTTGAAAGATAAAACTAAAATAAATAACATGAAATTTTATGTCATTTTATTTGATGTAGTATATTTCTGTTCTTGCAAGCCATAATGCACTGGAACTTCAAACATGAAACTTAAAACAGCAGACTCATGGAGCTTAAGGATGCTACAATTAAAAGGATCTCAGAAACCCAACTGTGGCACATGCTAAAATAAAACAAATCAGGCCATTTTCTTTTTAGGTTTATGGGCTTTAGATTGCACGATTTGCAGAAAGGGGAAACAAAAACTGCATGGCTTAGAGAAAACTAGAAATAGATTTCAGACAGAAAATATAACATTTATTTTGTATTGGAATCATACCTCTCAACTGTACAAATTTTCACAGAATGTCCAGATTTTTCCTCACCTTTTGGTCCATTTTTCATAAAATTGTGGTTTTCTGACAAATTACTGGTAAATCATTTAAAACTGAAGTTGGAAAATAATGACAGATTTTTGCGTTTCAGGCTTTATACCCTTCAGATAATTCATACTAAAGCAAAACCTGTTATTATATCAACTTTTTAAGTTTGTAAGAACAATATTTAAAAATTGTCCATAGTTTTGATCCTTTGTCCCACTTTTACTTATGGCTTTGTCCAGATTTCTTGTTCTAAGATGTTGAGAGGTATGAGTGAAATGGAAAATAAAACTTGATTAATATGACTGACTTGGAGAAGTTAGCTTTACTGTGGGTAGACATTTAGTGGCAAAAATTTAACATTTGCTTGAAATTGTTAATTTGAAGTTAAGTACTGTATAATAAAGTAATGGAAGTAAAATGGTTATCCTTTATAAATACATTGTATAGTATAATAGCTGCACATTTCATTGAGGACTAACTAGATACTTACTGCCATGAAAAAAGTATCTAAATATTTTAGTCCTGTCTTGTCACAATTTTTAACACATTTACTTCTGAGATCGTGGGGAATTTTCTCTTACAGAAGTACTCTAGCAGCTAACATTGCAAAATGAGATTTGTTACACATTATGTACTAGAACATTACTATATTCTAATGTACGTTTACAGTGAAGTAAATTTAAGTTCCAAGTTAACATAGTCAAAGAAGGTTATTTTCTGTCATATGAGGATATACTGGTGAGCAAACAGGCATGAGTTAAAAACAGTGGAAGGGTGTCTTAGTGATGACATCATGAGTCTTTTTTCACAAAGAGTTTTGCAAATGCAGTATCTTTGTTTTATTTGAATTAAAATGCTAATATGTGGGTTTTACTGATTAAGGCAGAGTGAGTGGTAGGTTTATCACTTACTCTGTCCTAGTAGAAGCAGTGCTGTGCTGAATATGAACCATTTAGTGACTAGTCTCAGTGTAGTTTCACTGTTCCTTCATTATCCTTTACATTTATTTTGAAGTTTTACAGAAGTCCACTTTTCAACTTGTGTCTGAGACTAATTAGCAAGTGATCGTGACTTTGTCTATAGTGGGTCAGTCATGACAATCTAATCTGTACCTGCAGTGGGTCAGATTCCTTTTCAGAGAAGAGATGTAAAAAGCAATCCAGATAAAGTATTTCCTGTTCATGCCTATGTGCAAATCAATGCATACATACAGTGTCAAATAAATGAATTACTGGAATGCTGTTTGTCATTGCTAAAGTATAATTGAGGCAAGGAATGATGTCCAATAATAAGGATACATTTGTAAAATGGATATCAATACACAAGAAATGTATCCTTCTATGAAAATGATGGTGGTATTAGGCCCTGTTATTAAAGCATAAATGACTAAAAACTGGCAAAAATAGATATAATAATACTAACAGATTTACAAACAGAGAAGCTAACATTGCAAAGTGTAAAAGGTAAAAGAAAACGTGTTTACATAAATGCACGGGATTGGAAGATCATCAGTTCATGGGTTCATAGGTTCATAGGAGGTAACTAGGCTATTGGCCCTAGGCCTTTTCTAAGCCTAGCCATCTTATACCATTGTTCCCTTATTGACCAAGTTGTATGGTCTATATTTGCAGTGTGAGTCTATGATCAACACTGACTGCCCTTATCCAAGAGGGACATAGGTGACACCCCCAGGGTAAATTTACAGTCTCCCATCCCCCTGCCTAAGTTACGCTTAAATAGGGTCATTGAGTACCTCTGTTTTAGATGAGTTAGGAGTTTGTTCCAGAGGAGTGGCAATCTCTGGGAGACATGTCTGTATCTCCAGCATGTCCAGTTAATGTCGCAGTCTAGGTTAAGATCCCTACAGTGAGCGAATCTTGTCCCATTTGAACAATTCTGCATCTTCAGAATGGCCATCTCTGTCAACTACCACCCTTTTCTTTGAACAAATACTTACTTATATTTTCCGGACTCTTTCAACTTATATATTTTGATTGTGTCATCTTGTTCTTATCCAGCTCTATTTTTTATGAAAGATATTACCCACTAAGACTCTATGTAATTCCCTGGGGTGCTTAAATTGTATGACACACATGCACATCTGCTTCTGTTACTCAGGACTGTAAATAGTAAACTCTTTTAGTCTGCCTGTGTGTCCCTTATTGTGCAGAATAAGCACAAGCTTTGTTGCCATCCTCTGAATTTGCTTCAGTTGTCTGTGTACTCACATAGACAAGGTCTCAAGGATTCTGTAGACACTGTCCATAGACATTGTTTAAAGGTTGAGATAGTCGCTTCTTATACAGTATTAAGTGTCAAGCTGGCCACAGGAAATTAGCAAAATAGTGAGAAATATAGAAGATGACAGGAAACACTGACAGAAATGTGATTCTCACGAGTCCCTAGGTTTTGTAATACAAGTGATTGCTCATACTGAAAAGCATTAGCAAATATGTTAATGGTCCTATTATGCTGCATTTCAAGTTCCTTTGTTGCTTAACTTCAGTTTCTAAAACAGAGGCCTCAGCCATCACATAGTGCAAGATGATTACAGCTGTCAGACGACTCTGATAAGTACTTCTTCATGGATAAAGGATCAAAGCTTATTGACTTCACCAAAAGCAAGCAGAACTTTGTTCATTAGTTATCAGATCATCAAAACCTTGAAAATTCTTTGTCATGTATTTCTACAACATAGTTAAGAGCACATAATGTAATTTGTACTAAATACATCAATGCTCTTAACATTGCCAAAATGGTCACTGGCAAGGCTGAATGCTTCTTAATGCAGAACCAGCTGAATATCTTTAGGAATACCCAGTTTGGGATAATATCCTGTTTATTAAAATAAATAAAACAATTTGGACATAAACAGTAATAATTTTGCCTATCCATCTGGAGATAAAATAATAAACATTACAAGTGGAAAAAGTATGTGGGCATGGTTATTTTAATGAATTATAATTCTCTAAATAATACCACTGTCTCAAACCAGACTAGAAGAAAAATATAATAGTTATTTAAAAAAAAACTGTTAAACCTAGAAGTGATGAAGTATAAGAGTTTAATATACATCAGGCATATTTAGTATCTTAATTTAATCTCACTGACTTCAGTAAGTCCAAAAATACTAGAAGGCATAGAAATGAACAACTAAATAAATGTAGAGGCTAACTTTAAGCTACCAGACTAAAAGACTAGGGGTACACTTTTCCCTCCTTCCTTCCTTCCTTCCTTCATTCATTCACGCTCCCTCATACCTGCTTTTCCTTATTCAGTATCATGGTGATGCTTGCATCTGTCTGATCAAGTAAGCTTCCCTTACTTGTGAAATGCCACTACTCTTATTATTTTTTCAATTACCCGGTGAGGCGAGGGGGGGGGGTTAGCCCAACCAGGGCTCTTGCTTCTGGCTTCAAGCACAGAGGCGACCAGGCACTACCTGCTCTACAGACAGTTTCAGGTGGGGAGTTTGGGGTGGTACACCTGTCAAAGAGTAATGCAGGTGTCCTAAGGTGAGCTCAGGGAGGACAGAAATCTCCTGTGGAGCAGAAGGGCAAAAGCTTGCTTGATCTTAATTTTCAGTATGAATACAGACTGTGAAAGCAGGGCCTTCTGGCTTTTTGGATTTTAAGCAGGAGGAGTCAGAAAAGTTACCACAAGGATAACTGGCTTTTGGCGGCCAAGCATTCATAGTGATGTCACTTTTTGATACTTCCATGTCAGATCTTCCTATCATTGTGAACAACAATTCAGCAAGCATTGGATTGTATGCCCACTAATAGGGAATGTGAGCTGGGATTAGACCATCATGAGACAGGTTAGTTCTACCCTACTGATGATTTATGTATGTTCATCTCCCCAGTACTGATGTCTCTAATTACTGTATGTTCATCTCCCCAGTACTGATGTCTGTAATTACTGTATGTTCATCTCCCCAGTACTAACGTCTCTAATTACTGTATGTTCATCTCCCCAGTACTGACATCTCTAATTACTGTATGTTCATCTCCCCAGTACTGACATCTTTAATTACTGTATGTTCATCTCCCTGGTACTGACGTCTCTAATTACTGTATGTTCATCTCCCCAGCACTGACATCTGTAATTACTGTATGTTTATTTCCCAGTACTGACTTCTGTAATTACTGTATGTTCATCTCCCCATTAGTGACATCTGTAATTATGGTATGTTCATCTCCCCAGTACTGATGTCTCTAATTACTGTATGTTCATCTCCCTGGTACTGATGTCTCTAATTACTGTATGTTCATCTCCCTGGTACTGACATCTCTAATTATGGTATGTTCATCTCCCTGGTACTATCGTCTCTAATTACTATATGTTCATCTCCCCAGTACTGATGTCTGTAATTACGGTATGTTCATCTCCCCAGTACTGACGTTTCTAATTACTGTATGTTGATTTCCCTGGTACTGGCGTCTCTAATTACGGTATGTTTATCTCCCTGGTACTGTCGTCTCTAATTACTGTATGTTCATCTCCCCAGTACTGATGTCTGTAATTACGGTATGTTCATCTCCCCAGTACTGATGTCTGTAATTATGGTATGTTCATCCCCCAGTACTGACGTCTGTAATTACTGTATGTTCATCTCCCCAGTACTGACATCTATAATTACTGTATGTTCATTTCCCCAGTACTGATGTCTGTAGTTACGGTATGTTCATCTCCCCAGTACTGACGTCTCTAATTACAGTGTGTTCATCTCCCCAGTACTGACATCTGTAATTACTGTATGTTCATTTCCCCAGTACTGATGTCTGTAATTATGGTATGTTCATCTCCCCAGTACTGACGTCTCTAATTACTGTATGTTCATCACCCCAGTACTGACGTCTGTAATTATGGTATGTTCATCTCCTCAGTACTGACGTCTCTAATTACTGTATGTTCATTTCCTCAGTACTGATGTATCTAATTACTGTATGTTCATCTCCCCAGTACTGACGTCTCTAATTACTGTATGTTCATCACCCCAGTACTGACGTCTGTAATTATGGTATGTTCATCTCCTCAGTACTGACGTCTCTAATTACTGTATGTTCATTTCCCCAGTACTGATGTATCTAATTACTGTATGTTCATCTCCCCAGTACTGACGTCTCTAATTACAGTATGTTCATCTCCCCAGTACTGACGTCTGTAATTACGGTATGTTCATCTCTCCAATACAAACGTCTGTAATTACTGCATTTTCATCTCCCCAGTACTGACGTCTCTAATTACTGTATACTCATCTCCCTGGTACTGACATCTCTAATTATGGTATGTTCATCTCCTCAGTACTAACATATTTAATTATTGTATGTTCATCTCCCTGGAACTGACATTTCTAATTACCGTATATTCACCTCCCCAGTACTGACATCACTAATTACTGTATGTTCATTTTCCTGGTACTGATGTCTCTAATTACTGTATGTTCATCTCCGCAGTACTGTTGTCTCCAATTACTGTATGTTCCTCAACCCAGTACTGACGTCTGTAATTATTGTATATTCATCACCCAGGTACTGAAATCTTTAATTGCTGTTTTTCATAAGAAATCCCTGCTGGTGTGGTTTCTATGTGTGCACCAGTAGTGATTATTTTTGAAACTTCAGTTTTCTCTCCATTATGCAAGTGTGGAATTAATATATAAGTAAGAAGGTGTGGGGTGAAGTTCCCAATATGGTTCCCAGAAGGGTGGGTTGTACTTTGCAAAAAAATGCTCTGAAAATCTGTCTCATTGAGCTAAATATTTAGTTGGCTGTTTTCATCCAAATGAGTCTTAATGGATTTGTAACTGGATGAGATGTCGATAAAGTCAGTTGCTAATCAGTGTATGCCATTGAACCAGTCCTGGACTGGATGCCAGTAAATCACAAATATAAACACATATTCTCTTTCATACAGCACATAAATACCTATGGGCAATTTGATGGCTCAACAGTTCAGCTAATGGCATGTTTGGGATGTACATGAAAATTGAAGCACCTAGTGAAAACTTATTGAGCACATGGAAGACATACAGACTTCACATAGAAAGCAGGCCAGTGAGAAGTAAACAAAAGAACCAGGAACTGTGAGAATCTAACACTAATCACTACTCCACTGTGCTGCAAACTACACCAGAAGTCAGTTGGTTATATTGTAGCAACCGTTTATGTACACTGATTGTTAGGAACATCTAAGTTCTAAGTGTCTTTGATTACCAGTTATGCATGTGCTTGTTCTATGTAATTCTTTATTGCCCCCCAAGTCATGGGTAAGAGAATGTCTTCCATTTGTAGGTATGAGATATTATAGCAATAACCCATGCCTGGGTGTGGGTAATGCTGGATTTACCCATGGTTGGTGTGGTTTGGTCATGAGGGCGAAGCCCGAGTGGACAAACAAAGACAACTGTGGGTAAATCCAGCATTACCCACACCCAGAAGTGGGTTATTGCTGTTATACAATAACAGTATTTAAGAAAAAAAATTACTTTTCTTAAATAATGGCATTGTATAATGCCTCCTTGCTGACCTTCCGCAGCTGTCTGGTATTCTGCAGCAGTTCTAATGTACTGCGCATGCGTATGCTTATGCAGTACATCAGAGCTGTGGGTGGAAGCAATGGAGAAAGCAAGATCTCTGTTGCTTCTTACAAAGTGTCTCGCTATGTTAAAGGAGTTTAACATAGCGAGACAGTTTTAAAAAAAGCAACGGAGAATCTCCGTTGCTTATTTTAAAGCTGTCTCGCTAAGTTAAACCCATTTAACATAGCGAGACAGTTTTAAAAAAAGCAACGGAGAAAGCAAGATCTCCGTTGCTTTTTGCAAAGTGTCTCGCTATGTTAAAGGAGTTTAACATAGCGAGACAGCTTTAAAAAAAGCAACGGAGAATCTCTGTTGCTTTTTTTAAAGCTGTCTCGCTATGTTAAACCCATTTAACATAGCGAGACAGCTTTAAAAAAAGCAATGGAGAAAGCAAGATCTCCATTACTTTTTTTAAAGCTGTCTAGCTATGTTAACATAGCAAGACAGTGTCTAAACAGCAACGAAGATCTTGCGTTCGTTGCTATAACAAAAGACTTATACTAATAGAAAAAGTCCGGGCGACTAGACCTTTTTCCATTAGTATAAGTCTGATTTACAACGTGCACGCTGACCAATCAGAGTGCACATTTTGGAATGTTAATGGGGGGTCGTTGTATAATGCACATTCATTAATGCTTGATGACAGAAGCTTTGAATCTCCACATATTTGAATATCCCCCACTTTGCCTTTCTAAGCAGTGGCAGCTGGTGACTTCAAATCAAAGGGGGGGCTGCAGGAGACAGCTGAATGGGTGGGGCCAATGGGAATGGGTGTGGTCAACTAGAACGGGGTGGAGCTAGCTATGCTAAAAAAACGGAAGCACTGGGACTTTAATTAAATATGCTGCCCTAGGTGCCACTGCCAAACCATCATTATGAGAGTCCAATCAAGACAAAATGAATTGTAGAAGAAAAAAAATATTTCAATGCATTGGCTACATGACAGCTTACTTAATATCTAGATTAAAACAAAAAGGTTGTGAGGCATGTAAAATACTTTACTTTTTAAATGCATTAGTGGAATGCCAGTCAAAATCAAGTATAAAAAAAACAAGCAGCACTCAACTCAAACCTCTTCTACTTGCACTGCAGTTGTAATTATAATTTATATTCAGCTTTATAAAAGTACCAAGTAACATGCTGAAAGTAGCAATCTCTGTGATATCCCCACTTGTAAAAATGTTTCTTATCCAAAAAAGACCTACTGCATGAGCCTGACAACAACTGTCTACTTGTTTCATGGGGAAAATGAGCAAAGTAAAAAAAGAACAGCAAACAAGAAACACGCTCAAGATAAATTGCTTAAAGGATCACTGCACAAGTTATGGAGCACATATAATAGATTGGCATTCTGTTTAGTTTATGAGTAAAGCCTACAAAGATGATTGCAAGTCTCCAACAAATGTAATGAGCTTCTGAAAATACTGTAATCCTGTCTTTTATTACAAATACTGTCATATGCATTTCAATACCTAAGGCTTATACACTATCTAGTCATGTAAATATTCTCTGCATGGAAACAACAAAAAGTATTTCAATGTTGGTAATTCTTTAACAGTATGCTTATTAAAGCTTACTTGCATCTTACAGTCTCAGACAAGCTTACCTGATTGTCATTAAAGCATTGCTACTTAAACACAGAGCATTGTAACGGCATGACTTTTCTGAATAAGAAGCAAAAATCAACAGTATAAAAATATGACAGAAAACCAAAACATTCTGCAAAATCAAGGACAAATGAAAAGCCACTGTAGTACTTGTGTCTACCTTGGATGGGGGATACTCTGCACACTTACACTGCATAATTGCTCCTTGCCTTGCTTGGACACATCCAGAATCACTACTTGGGGGAGTGGGGTGCAACAAGTATGCCACGATTTGAAATATCTCTGGCTGATGGTGATGGCCATGACACATTTGTCATACCTCTCAGCCTCAGAGCAAGAAATCTGGACAAAGCCATAAACAGAAATGGGACAAAGAACCAAAAATAAGGACAATTTTTAAATATTGCTCTTATAAACTTAGAAAGATAATATAATAGTAGGTCTTGCATCAGTCTGAATTTTCTGAAGGGTATGAAATCTGAAACTCAAATGTCTGTCATTATTTTCTAACTTCAGTCTTTAATGATTTGACACTAATTTGCCAGAAAACCACAATTTTATGAAAAATGGACAAAAAATGTGATGCAACAATATAAAATAGCCACACAATACAGCTGGGAACATGTCAAAGAAGGGACACTTTTTAATATTAGTACTGTTAACTTGAGCAGCTGACAAAATAAGAGAATCTGCATGCATTTCTGAAATTAAAAGTAATCTCATACTCTGATCATTACAATTATTTATTAATTGTAAGCCCTCCATGCTTTCTTCCAAATTTGCCATTTTGCGGAGGGATTATTAGGGGAAGATCAACATTTTGAGCCAAAATCAGGGACGGTTGACAGGTTTAGATATACCTAATTCTATAAAGTGATTTATTTGGGCATACCTCTCATACTCTTAATGCAGAAAATCTGGACAAGGCCAAATATCCAACATGGTAAGTGTGCGATTGTGTGGATATGAGGGTTAGGGCGGGGTAGGTGAGTTAGGGTTATGTTGCGGGTGAGATGACTGTGTGATAGTGACGGACCTTAGGGTTAGGGTTTGGGTTAAGGTAAGTAGATAGTGGTGTATGTATAGTTTAGTGTAGGGTTAGGTGTAAGAGTTTAGGTGCATGTGTGTGGATTGCTGTTTGTTTGGTGTGCTTGTGTTGTGTGTATGTGTTTTGGAACAGCAAGTGTTTTCCCTACGAAAAAATTTGCTGTTCCGAATGTTCGATGTTTTGTATTTTCGATTGCTAGGGTTCGATTTTACAACACTCGACATTTTGAATGTTCGGTGTTCGAATATAGACCCGTTTTAATTGGATCTGATGAAGTACCTAGAAGGTATGAAAGAGCTCATCCTTGTTTTTTAAAGTTTTATTCCATGTTTATTATCTGAGTTTTATTAAACAGACTTTGTTTTACGTTTTTCTGCCTACCAGTTTTCTTCTTTTTTGATATAAGGCCAAATATATTGGGGAAACATACAAACAGTGCTAAAAATTGCTCTTGTATAAACTTAGCCATTTGACAGGGCAGCAGGTCTTGCTTTATCATGCATTTTTCTGAAGAGTATGAAGTCTAAAACTCAATGTCTGTCATTATTTAATGACTTCATTCCTAAATGATTTGCCAGAAAAACAGATTCTGTAAAAATCTGGACAGTTAAGAGGTATAGCTCAGCCGGGGCTGTTTGAGTTTGTCGCCCTTCCCCCCCTTACAAAATCATGGTCGAATGGGGCCTCCCCCCTGCAGCTATTCCAATGTCCCATTACTTGACTATTTCGCCCAATTTACCATAAACATTGTAATGTGCATACTGCTTTACTTCTACGATGATTTGGATTTCATTTAAAAGTTTTATTTTACATTTTACAGCACAAACACTAATAGACATTTGCTGAACAAAGCAATGCAGTCTCACAATGAAAATAGACAGCATTAAAACTTCTCTGCCCTTGAAACTCACATTCATGGAAACAGTATTGAAACCCACATTCAAAGAAATACATCTGGCCAGTGGCAGATAAAGGTTAACTTTGGTCCGTTTTCAAATCATAGGCCCCTTGCACAGGAAATATGCATGTGCTCTTTGATAAACCTTCCTGATTGTATTAAATTATATTCCTTGTATAATACAGTATAGCTTTTAGAGGGCATTTCAAATGTATTGTTTTGTACATTTTTTCCAGTAAACAATGAAACAAAATGCATGCACTAATGACAAAACTGTGCAGTTCAGAACATTTCCATCATAAAAGTCTACTCAAACTTCTACAATCCACCAGTGTCAGTAAATATGCACAATCTCTGCAGAAGTAAAAGTCGTCTAAATAATTCCACATTAAAGAGATCTGTAACTAATGAAGAGGTTGCTGCTAGCAAACACCTTTAATATTTCATTGTTTCATCTACAAATAAAGTGCCTGTTGCCATTGAATAAATTGCTAATGCTACAATAAAAAAATGGTAAGCTAGTAATATTGCAATAGGGAATGGATAGCAAACTGATAACAGGTTCATCGTTACTAGGTATCTCCACCAAAGAGGGCATTCTAAGGACTGCAGCATCCATCCCTTTAAAAGTACAACACAGTACAGTATCAGCAATGCATCTATATACTGTGGGAGTAGAACCCACAGCCTTCTGCATCAAAAGTAAGTACACTACCTGTTGTGCTATTAACAATACAAGCAGACTCAGCATAAGCAGCATGAATCTTCTCTTCAAGCTCTCACCTCCTTGTAAAATCCACTCGACACTCAACTGTATCACTCAACTTTGAAGCACAAGAAATGTGGAAAAAGCCAAAATTTATTGGGGGGGGGTTACAAAAGTTGAAAAACTAGGGACACATTTTAAATATTGCTTGTATAATCTTGGAAAGTTGCTAGAATAAAATGCTGTGTTACCGCCATGCATTTCACTGCCAAGTCTTGAAACCTGGACCCTGTGCACTACAGTCAGAGCAACATACCACTATGCCAAATCAGTTGTTTCTTGAAAGACAGGTAGACTGAAACTTAAATGCTATCATTTACTGAATTCATTTCTCACTATAGCTCTCAACATCTTAGCACAAAACACCTAGACAAAACCAGTAATAGGGTAATACAGCCCCCAAACATATTCAGTGAATTCAGTTCTCACCATAGCTCTCAACCACTTAGTGCAAAAAACCTGGGCAATAATAATGGGGGAATACATTTCCCAAAAATAGGGACAAATTCTAATACTGATCTTATAAACAGAAAATTGCTAGAGTAAAAGGTTTTGTTTTGCCATGTACTTTCTGAAGAATATGAAGTCTGGAATTCACATACCTATCATTATTCAAAATCCATAAATGTTTCACAAGTGGTGGTGGATAGTGGATAGGGAATTCAAGTTCTTGCTACATGGTTCCAAGGTACAAGGTTTGAGTCTATCTAGTCACCAGGTGTATTTAACTGGGGCATTTTACACACACACACACACACACACATCATTCAACAGTAGTCACACACACACACAAGCTGATCATTCAACAATAGTCTCACACACACACACACACACACACACACACACACACACACACATACAGACACCCTGATCATTCAACAGTAGTCACACATCAACACAGTCACACACACACACATGCACACACGCACACACGCGCACACACGCACACACACACTGATCGTTCAACAGTAGTCACACACACACACGCAAGCACACACACACGCACACACATCCTGATTGCTCAACAGTAGTCTCACACACACACATACACACACACACACACACACACACACACACACACACACACACACACACACACACACCCTGATCGTTCAACAGTAGTCACACATACACACACACACACATACACACACACACACACACACACACACACACACACACACACACACACTCACAACCTGATCGTTCAACTGTAGTCACACAGACACACAATCTGATCATTCAACAGTAGTCACACACACACACACACACACACACACACACACACACACACACACACACACACACACACAAAACCTGATCATTCAACTGTAGTCACACACACACACACACACAAAAACACACACAGGAATACACACAACCTGATCGCTCAACAGTTGTCACACACACACACACAAACAACCTGATTGTTCGACAGTAGTCACACACACAACCTGATTGTTCAACAGTAGTCACATACAGACAACCTGATCGTTCAACACTAGTCACACAAATGCAACCTGGTCATTCAGCAGTAGTCACACACACAACCTGATCATTCAACAGAAGTCACACACACAACCTATTCAACAGTAGTCATGGGCACGCGCACACACACAACCTGATTATTCAACAGTAGTCACATGCAACCTGATAGTTCAACAGTAGTCACACACACACACACACACACACACACACACACACACACACACACACACACACACAAAACCAGATCGTTCAACAGTAGTCACACACACAATCTGATCATTCAACAATAGTCGCACACACACAACCTGATCGTTCAACAGTAGTCACACACACATAAAACTTGATCAATCAAAAGTAATGAAAGCAGCAGTAAAATCCAAATCTGCTCATTCAAAGACTCGTCCCTTCCACAGTAAAGCCTACAAGAGCGAGTTCTTCCCTCATTCGAGAGCAGGCTGGCTAGCAGACTGCAGATATTGCAGTCCGATACCCTTCCAGTCTATGCAGTTGTAACTGCATAGATGTCTGGGATTTCTGCTGCTAAATGCTGTCTTCCTAATCCAGACTGCTGGTGAGACAGTCTGGATTCTGTGTGCATGCTCTGGGACTGGTTCACCAGCAGTCCGGATTGGGAAATTCCGTGAGTGTGCATGAGTGATTTTCCTGGGCTTGTGATTCTTTTCTTTTTGTTTTTTACTTTAGTTTTCTTTTTTGTGCTGTATTTTCTTTTCTTTTTACAGCTGGGTGGCTGCAGTCCTGCAGCCCAATCTCAAGAGCCACCCCTGTGTAAATGCAAGGTGGAAAGAACACACAAGATAAAGCCAAAAACATCACTTTAGCCAATTAATGGTAAGTATTTAATCTCCAAGTGGAATTTCAAAGATAGAAGAAGCAATATTAACCATGGCAAAATGAAATGGGGGCTAGATGAAGCTGAAACAAGGCAGTTTATATTGCATAGCCCTTTAACTGGTATAAGGAATTACTTCCTGTTATGACATATGTTTAAAATGTGAATTTTTAGGCATAGTTAAAATTTCTAGCAGCAGTAAGGAGTGCAAAAGGCAACTGCCTTCTTACATTTATTCTCTAGATGAGGGGAAAAAAGGTTTATAAATCACAAGCCTATAAATAGCAACTGCATAGTTATACTAAAGGGAGCAACACTTCCAAACAAACAGCTCCTAGTTCACTACTGCATCACAACCTGCTTCTGAAAGTTAAACTAGAAAGCCATGCTTCCAGAAAGGAACATTAACAACCTTTTTCATGCGCTCTATCAACCGGAAAAAGAAAACAGTGAAAAAGATAGACTCAGAAAACTGAAAAAATGCAATGTTCCTATTCCATGCTCCATTACATTTTCAGAGTAGATGCCATTAAAGTTTCCAAATAAATACCACATGGCATAACGAATATATCCAATGTCACAAATACATTTTGGGGAAATTTAGCAGATAGAACTGGAAATTGTAGTATAAAAGATGTTATAGCCATTAAGCTGTCGGCAACAGAAAGAAAATCCTACAATGATGTGTGTTTCTGTTTATTGTTGTTATCAACTATTTGTCCAATACTACTTTTTATCACTGAAAGTTAATAGTCTAACCCCACTATCATTGTTTCATAGTTTACCTTTGTGGGAACTGTATGCCTTCATTTTTGAAGACAGAAGGCACGGCAAATCAGAATCATGGTGACAAAATTTATTCTCTCATTTTGACATAACTCACGAAGCCCTGGTGATACCTCCACTTGCTTCTATGGTATCATTTGAGTGATACACTTAGGTGTTTATTTTTTCCTGTTCATGTTTACATACATAAGTGTGAAGGCATGTGACATATAAGCTATAGTACGGGTCCGACATGATGCATACGTGATGGGCAACATGACTACACAGATAATTGTTTCTGTCTAGAACAACTAAAGTGGTAAGGTGTTCATACATGTAATTATGTAACTGGCCATTATTTTCATAGTCTGTCAATATCTCAATAACCAAAAAATATGAGTAGAGCTGTCCACCTCATATGAAAACTCACAAGCTGATGAACAGGAATGTTGCTGACAGTATGTGTATAACTTGAAATTGTACCGCTGCAATGTTTACTGTTTACTCTTTAAAGACTAAAAGGTATAACTCCTAAGATACAGCACCCTACTATTTTATTACCTGTAGTCTGCGTACCTCAGTTGAGTTTGTTTACCAGGGGTGTTGAATTTGTGCTATTTACAAAGGGTGCAGTAATCATTTCATTTTATAAAATCTTGCCTTGGTATGTTAATGAGCTTGGGAAACAATATTAAAAGAAAACAACTGGTAGAGTTTATGAGGACATGTCAGACAAAGTATAATTGGAAGAAACTAAACTGATAGCAGTTTATACAAATAACAACAATAATAATAATGGTTGTAGTGTAAAGGTTGGGGGTATGCTATCAGCTCCAAAACAGATGGAATGATCTGGAATATTTGAATTATTTCTCCTTTTTGGCCTAATAATGACAGTAGCATAAAGGTTGGGGGTATGCTATCAGCTCTAAAACAGATGGAATGATCTGGAATATTTGAGAGAAACAAGTGGAAGTATCCACCCTTTTACCCATCACCCTCGGAGTAACCCAAGGTTCCATACTAGGTTTACTATTATTTTCCATTTTTATCAATGATTTGAATAAGGTCATCCCAAATGCAACATGCGTTCAATATATGGATGACTGTACTTTAGTATGCTCCGACACTTCACCTACAGAGTTGCAGATTCTATCCCAAAATACTTTTAACGCAGTTGAAAATTGGATCTTTAACCATTGTCTCATGTCAAATCCTAATAAAACCAATATGCTGCTTTCCTCCCCCACTCATAGGTCTGCTCCTATAACCTTTACATTCAAATCCAACAACGGCACCATTGTTTCTCCAGATTCTTCAACCAAACTGTTAGGAGTTATAATAGATAATAACCTTAAGTTTGATCTGTATATCAATAAAACTATTAAAACAGTTAATAAAAAACTAGGCTCACTATATAGGATCAAGCCCTTTCTAATGCCATTAGCCAGAGCTGTAATTGCTCATACACATCTACTCTCCACCCTCGTCTATGCTTCCCCTCTATTTACAAACCTCAGCAAAACTGACCTTAATAAACTTTCTAGCAGCTATAATCACATTGCTAGATTTGCTACCGATGCAGCCTACAGAACTCATCATTGTCATAATCTAAATCTACTAAGATGGCTTGAACTGCCTAACCTACTTCAGGTTAACCAACTAATAGTTGCACACAAGATCCTGTACCAACCAGGTAATACACCCGTACTTAAAAACCTCATCACCTACTACAGTAACCTTAGTGCACTTCGTTCATCTGAAAGACTACTAGTTCAAACTCTCAAATCCAATAACACAGATGGTAAAGCTCTATTTGCTAATTCTGTTTGCAAAACTTGGAATTCTCTTCCTGCTAATCTTACATCTGAGCTCTCTCTACCTCAATTCAAGAAAAGTTTGATTCAGTACTTTAAAAAGCGATGGCTATGTCCTTGTCCTAATCCAAACTAACTCTAACCATCACTCGTGTGCACATGGAGGATTTCTGCTTACACTTTATTGTTTCTTAACTTATAAATCCTATGATCTCCTTGGATCTACTACCAGGTTAGCCTACTAGGCATTCAGTACTCTATCATTCTAAAAAACACTGTCTAGGATTTTCTATCTGAATAAAAATGTAATAATTTGTTTGTGTATATGTTTTTATGTTTGTTTACATCTGTGTAAAAATCCTTTTATTTGTGTTTTATTTTGTGTTTTAAACTGTAAAAATGTAACAGTTTGCTGAATGTCTTTTTGGAGCTTTTCTCCCAGGGCCTTCACTGAAAATGGACATGTATCCAGTCGGACTATCCCGGTAAACAAATGTAAAATAAAAATAAATGATTTCTCCTTTTTGGCCTAATAATGACAGTAGCGTAAAGGTTGGGGGTATGCTATCAGCTCCAAAACAGATGTAATGATTTGAAATGTTTGAATTATTTCTCCTTTTTGGCATAATAATTGCAGCAGCGTAAAGGTTGGGGGCGTGCTGTCAGCTGCAAAACAAATGTAATGATCTGGAATATTTGAATTATTTCTCCTTTTGGCATCTACTTCTCTGAAGTCAAGGCAAATGTTTAGGGCCTCTGCCTGAACAATTTGCCGACAACTGCAATCTAGGCATGTTCACTGAATACCATAAAGATGCAGATACCCTGCAAGATAGCCTGACACAGACAAACAACTGGTGCCAATGCCATGCACTAAAACTCAATCTGAAAAAATTACATAAAAATAGTACCCTTCAGAAAGACAAGCACCCCTGGACATTGCCACATTGATAATACACCCCCTAAAAGTAGACCTAGTAGTCAAGGATCTAGGAAAGCATGTTGACAGTGACCTGATTATTCTATGTTGCACAACTTCTGAACATGGCATCCAGTTTCATGGAGGTCATTTTTCCACTGAACTCAGCTCTTACCACTCCAATGCACCCATCAGCATGTAGTTGACCAGGCACTTGAAACAGCTTGAGGGACCACAGAGGTTCCTCACAAAAAGAATATTGGCATTAAACAGCAAGTCCTATGTGGAATACCTCAACGCCTTGTCTCTAACCTTGGTCTTCTACAGACTGATGTGCAGTGTTCTATACCTAGCCTTCAAGCCATTCTCTAATCCCACACTGCTGGATTTGTTGCATATCCACAAAACAAATAGCATCAGAAATGTCTGTTCTAAGGACCTAAGCCTTGTCTACAACATAAACAGGACAAGTTGACGAGACAACTATGTGTCTCAAAGATTACCCCTTCTCTGGAAAAAGCTTCCCATCCATGTGATGCAAAGCTTATTCCTAACCCTATTCAAATGTAGCTTAAACCAATGGATGGGAAGTCACAAATTTACATCTGATTTGGCATATATTCTTTTTGGTAGAGCAACAGCAGTTCTGTTGATTGCAAATCCACCTAACATATTTAGCCAGAAACACTTTTGGCAAAAATCTAAAAAACAAATTCTTTTTTTCAGGGGTCAAGCCCCCACCTGCACCCCCCCCCCCAGAACTTAAATAGACCCACAATGGAGAAAAGAGAATCCTGAAAGTACTTTCACTTGAATGTTTTTGGCTGATTTACACTTGATTAAGCTAATTTTGCTTAAATGACACATTCCTGTTTGTCACCTATGTGCCTAGTGGATAAGGGCAGTCTGTGAACACTTGATTTGTTCATAGGTTCATAGGTTCATATTAGGCTATTTGCCCTAGGGCATTTATAAGCCTAGCCAGAGTGTGTTTGGCTTTCACCACCCATTTTAAATTAATTTTGCTCTGCCCTTTTTCGAGGTTAGTATACTGTGCCTCTGTATAACAATGACACAGAAGTGATACCCGAGGTAAACCTATGATCTCCCATCCACTCATCACTCATCAAGATTCCTCTTGAAGAGAGTCAATGAGGGACTCTGCCTAACCTGGACTGGGATTTTATTCCAGAGTGAAAGGAGCCTCTAGGTTATGAATCTTCCCTCCAGCATGTCTTATTTATTTCAGTGCTGAGGTTCAAGTCTCTCGAGCGCATAGCTCGATGGGATTTGGATTTTCTGAGGTGAAGCATGTCCATTAATTCTGGGTTGGACATGGCTTTATACGTCAGGCACAGATTGCCTCTGAGCAGGTGGTATGCCACTAAGTAGAGCTGGAGTTTCTTTAACCGGGCAGCATATGGCATCTGTTTGAGCCCTTTGATCCTCTTGGTGAGGTACTTTTGGGGTCTTTCCAGTTGCTGCAGGTGTCTGGTAAGGTACATCCCAAAAGGGGCATTGTACTCAATTATGGGCCTGATGAGGGATGAGTAAAGAGGCACGATGACCTCCCCTGCTCTAGATGTGAATCCCTTCATGATTAGGTGGGCTATATAAAATGTTTTTCTAACCACTTTGGCTATGTGGTTGTCAAATGAGAGATTTCTATCAACTTGGGTCCCCAGGTCCCTAATTACTTCTTCTGTACTTAATGGATTACCACCTATGTGGTAATTTGTGGGCACTTTGTTTTTGCCAAAGGGGATGACTATACACTTTTTGGCGTTTAGCTTGAGGCCATGTTTCTGGCACCAGTTGTCTGTTTCTATGAGGCCCTTTTGGAGGATGCTTGTGTCAGCTGGAGAGTCGATTATGGCGCCCAGTTTGCAGTCATCTGCGAACTTGGTCAGCCACAGTCCTTCCATGTTGGCCTGTACCTCCGAGAAATATATACCGAACAAGAGAGGTCCCAGGACTGAGACCTGTGGGACTCCACTTGTAACTGGTTTGGAGTCTGACATGGCTCCAGCAATTCTAACCACGTGGGTTCTGTCCTTAAGCCAGTTTGCAATGCATCTAGTGACATAGGGGTTTATATTTAAGCTGGTAAGCTTATCTATAATGCCTGAGTGGGGTATTGTATCGAAGGCTTTTGTGAGGTCCAGGTAGGCTGTGTGGGCCACCTTCCCCTCGTCAATGGCCTTGGTGACTGTTTCAAAGAAATCAACCAAGTTTAAGAGGCAGGATCTGCCCTTAACAAAGCCAAACTGGGTAGGATCCAGTGTCTGTAGGTCCCCAATATCCCTATTTATGAGGTCCATGATGATCCTTTCCATAGCTTTGCAGACCAAGCTAGTCAGGCTTATGGGGCGATAGTTTCCAGGATCCGTTGAGGCACCATCTTTGTGGAGAGGGACCACTGTTGCTGTACGCCACTCTTTGGGTACATATCCTGTAGTAAAGCTGAGATTGAACAGTAGTTTTTATGTTTGCGTTTAGCTCTTCTTGGAGTTCATGTAGGACGCAGCCCGGGACACCGTCTGGTCCCATTGATGCTGTGTTTTTTGCTTTGGAGAGGGAAGCTCTTACCTGAGCATCTGAGATGTCAGGGGGGCAGCACTCTGCCAGGATAGATATTTGCCCTTTTGGGGGGGGGGGGGAGTTTGCGCTGAACCTGTCAGCTAGGATGTTGGCAATGTCTGTGGGTTCGGTGTATTTTTTGTCATTTTGGACTAATTCTGAGCATATCTGGGAATTCCCACCCAGGTTCCTAACATAACTAAAGAAAGCCTTGTGATTATCCTTAGTGTCCTGTGCAATTTTTCTCTCGAAGCTGGCCTTAGACGATTTTATGAGTGCCTGTAGTTTTTTGCTAATACTGATCAGAGATGCCTTCCCTTTTTGGGATTTTGCTCTATCATGTAGTAGCTTCCTCCTTCTATTGTATAGTTTGTTTATGGCTGGGGTCCACCAGACAGGATGTCTGCCTTTGAAGGATTGGGTCTTGGTTTTATATGGGATTGCATGATCCATGCATTCCTGAAGGTGTTCATAGAATGCATTTATAAAGGATTCTGCGGTCTGGGCCGTATTTTCCACAGGCCCGGGGGCTTTGAAGGATTCCACCTCAGTTTTGAGGAGTGTGATATTTGCTTTAGAGAAGTTTTTCACTGTGGTTTTCAGGGCAGGGGGTGGAGTCGGGATGTGAATATCCAGTGAGATTAGTTTATGGTCTGATCTTACCAGTGAGGGATACACTTCTGGTCTGGAGCATAGAGTCCCCATGTTGGTGATGATCAGGTCCAGTATGTTTTCCCCTCTTGTGGGAGGGGTAACAAGTTGTTCCATAGCATTTGACTTTATAAATTCTAGGAACCTTTGGGCTAGGGTGTTGGAGCTAGAGTAATGCTCCCAGTCTATGTTTGGGTAGTTGAAGTCGCCCAATATAATGGTGTTTGGAGAGACCTTCATATTTTCCAGTGTTCTCAGGAAGGCCGAGTGGGGTTCCTGGGTTTGGGAGGGTGGTCTGTAGCAGGCTATAAACTGGAAGGCAGTTTTACCCACTGTTAGTTGCACATGGATAGTCTCTGATGCTTCATGCTGTGCCACCAACTTGGAAGTGTGGGTATCTTTGACGAATATTGATACTCCCCCTCCTTTTGTGGTTCGGTCCATGTTTTGGGGCCGAAAAGCATGGTATGAGGTATAACCTGGTAGTGCTGGGGTGCTCTCAGGAGCCTTGAACCAGGTTTCTGTTACTTAACAGATATCGATGTTCACCATGCTAAGGAGAGTTTTGAGTGCGTGCATCTTGAGGTTTAGACTTCTAGCATTGAGTAGCATTACTCTTAGTTTCTTATCCCTTGTGATACCTATGGAGGTGGGTTTGTCTTTTGAGCCTTGCCTAAAAAAGGCACTATGGGGGTAGCAAGAGCCTTTGCCAATATCTGAAAGCCCAGGGGTGACAGGTGCAAGCCGTCCCTAGCGAAGCATCGTGGCTTGTCGAGCATGTCATCACAGGCTGACAGGCATTGGATCCCCCTTGAATGACACCAATACTTAAGCCAGTTGTTGAAATTTATCATCTTGTCTTCATATTGTGGCATCATTCTTGGTGAGGGTAAGATGCTACTCAAGGTCAGGGTCATACCGGCCTGGGCTACATGCTCAGAGAGCTCCTCTATGTCTCTTTTCATGTAGTCCAGGGAGGTATGTCTCAGGTCATTCACACCAGCATGGACAATGACTGAGTCATATTTGTACTTGCCTTGGTATGATCTGAGTGCTTGTGTTATGTGCCGGATCTTAGCACCCGACTTGCAGCTCACCGTGACCTTCTCCTTGTTCAGCCTGGTGAGCGTGACGTCAGTGTGCCTGACGATAGAGTCACCTATTACAAGTGTATCAGGTGTGTTGTTTAGCCTTAATGGCTGTGACTGTTTGGCACACTGGCTTTGTGAGCTATGTGTTGCACGTGTTTTGTTTTGGGGTAGCGGTTGAATTAATACACTTTTAGAATAACAGACACTGAGCCCTCAATCAGCAGTTCCCAACTTAGAAGGATGTAAGATACCTGTTCTGCCACTACAGTGCAGACCACAAACCTTCTTAATGTAAAACAACTAGCCTGAAGCCCAAGTGCTTAAACCAGAATTAATATACTTTTAGAATAACAGACAGTGAGCCCTCAATCAGCAGTTCCCAACTTAGAAGGCTGTAAGCTACCTGTCCTGCCACCACAGTGCAGGTCACAAACCTTCCTAATGTAAAACAACTGGTCTGAAGCCCAAGTGCTTAATCCAAAAGACTTAGAATGATAGCTACACTTTAATCAAGTTACTACCAAGCAGTAATAAATACAATTGAATACTTTAAAGAATGCCTGGATTAGTGCTCAAGTTATACAAACAAAGCTAGATTCAGCAGGCCTGGATCTAGTCTATGCTACAGCAAACAAAATGTACCAATTTCAGTAAGAAGCAGTTCAAATATGCAGGCACTATAAGCCTTTAACCAGAAATTCCCAGCTCAGAAGGGCAGAGTTCAGCCTCTCCTCCCACAAGAGTGCAGACCACAAACCCTTTTAATGTAAAATAACTGGCCTGAAGCCCAAGTGCTTAAACCAGAATTAATACACTTTTAGAATAACAGACACTGAGCCCTCAATCAGCAGTTCCCAACTTAGAAGGATGTAAGCTACCTGTTCTGCCACTACAGTGCAGACCACAAAACGTCTTAATGTAAAACAACTGGTCTGAAGCCTAAGAGCTTAAACTAAAAGGCTTAGAATGAGTTACACCTAGCAGTAATAAATACAATTGAGTACTTTTAAGATGACGCAAAAGCAAAATAAAGTAGGAAGAAACACAAATACAGTAAAAGCAGATTTTTTTTTTTTTTTTGAGTGAGCAAATGAGATGGGCCCAGGGGTTACAGGACAGAAACAAGTGCAAATGCAGGCCTTCAAATCAGAAAGTTGAGAGAGATGGAAGACCACCCAAATGGCCAATAACTACAAATTCTGGGCCAGAACCACTCCTTATGTGGTAGACAGGTTACCTAGTGCTTACCACTCCCACTGATAAGCTAGAAGGCTTCCCTCCAACACAGAAAGGCTTGGGGGCTCAGAAGCTTACAATAGTCCTGGATACAGCAAATCTGTATCTGGAACACTAATTACAGGAAAGGTAGGAAACAGGCTTACAATTTTTTTTTTCAGAAAAGTAGCAAAAACAGTAGTAAAAACAATTCGCATGCAGTGCAAGCTGGCACACTTGAGTATGTAGCAATATTAGTCCACACACAGTTTGAAAAAATGTAATTAAATTAAAAAAGGACTAAAAGCAAGTGCAGAAAGAGTTTATTAGGTAGAATGCGGTAAAGAGATGGGACTGGGGGGAGTGTCCTAGGTCAAATCTACAGTGGGACGGGCACTGCAAAAGCCACCAAATTTAAACTACAACCAAGAACAGGGAGAGGGCATGGGTAAAAGTTTCAACAGAGATGTGAGGAATCAGAGTGCAAATTATAAAACCAAAAAAATATATACTGATCTCTGTATATTTGCAGAAGAGTAAGACAACAGATATCTAAGCAACAATTTAGCTCTATAATACAGAATAATACAGAAAAATATACTCAGCTCTATATATTTGCAGATAGTCTTGTAAGGCTGTCTCTCAACACACAGGTTCCACTTTAAATGCAGGCTGCTGCTATTAAGTCAAATTAAGGGAACCTTGAGTTAACAACACACAAGCTATAGAAACCAAAATGAGGGGTGGGGAAGACAGTTTCAACAGAGATGTGAGGAATCAGAGTGCAAATTATAAAACCAAAAAAATATATACTGATCTCTGTATATTTGTCTTTGTTGTTTGTCTTTTTGGCTTTTCCCAGTTAGGGATCGCCGCAGCGGAACTCCAGTCCGCTAATGATTGACAGTCAATTTTTATGGTGCCGAGTTTCCAACCCGACGCCCAACCTTCAGCGAAGGCACGCTCATTCACACATGTCATTCAGAGGCCACTTGACTGCAGGGAGGACATGCAGACTCCACACAGAAGGCACTCCAGCTGAGAATCGAATAGGAGAACCTGTTGCTGTGAGGCAACAATGCTACCGCTGTACCACCGCAAGCCTATATCGTAACTGTAAATTTGTTTTGATAGTGACATATGATACAAGTCTGCAATATTTTGGTAAATGTGGGGTAAGCTTAGCTGCACTTAAAATAACTCGAGGTAGCCTAGTAACCACCTATGAACCTATATGAAAATGTCCCTAAATGTTGTTAGAATTATATCTTCCAATACTTTACTTAGACATTTATAGATATGTCAGTTTTAAGAAATTCAGTTTTCTTTTAGTTAAATATGCAAGAAGGTGATCTGGAAAATCATTTCATAAAAGAAGGAATTACAGTAGAAATTATGTCACCGTGGCACCAGGCATCTATGGTTCAGCAAGCATTAGAACAACAAGCTTGTCAGATAAGTTAACTTTAATAATCAGTTTTAATTCATTTAATATTTACTGAAGTGAGTTTTATGTTTGTGTCAATTATACTTGTATCGATTTGTTTATTTCTTCAGTTGTACTCACTTATCTTTTTATGTGCTCTTTATTATTTCATAAACCTCACGATTACAAGATGTCATTTTCATTGGTGGTTTGGGGTTACATGGCTACGGTCAATTGTTTTCATTACATTTTGATTTGATGATGCTTTCCTTCTCTTTAATGATGAAAGCTCTTAATGAATAAATGCATTTCCAGGTATTCCATGTCAGTAACATGGTCTGTTGTTTTAATTGGTCATTTCCCCTCCGTTTACTTACAGATCCAGCTGACCATCAATTGTTTGGTGTTACTCCAACTGCTCCTACTTTATATATCCCTGGCACTATACCCCTTGGGGTAGGACCACCGCAGCCATTGGTGTGGGTTTCAAAGGGGAATGAAAAGCAGAGAGTACAGTAACCCACAATGGCAATTTTTGTTATGCCAACTGAGTGGGACTGCTTAACATTGCATGCATTATCACACATGATACCAACTTCTTCAGTATGCTGAATGTCGTGCCTCTATCTCCTGAGCAGTAACAGCTCTACCTTAGTCAATGTGACAGTGACAGATCACATACAAAATCTCAATCCTCCCTACAGGAATGGATGTGATGACAACAGCCTCTCCTTCCCAACCCTCTCAGCCTGGCTCCTCCAAAGCTCAAGCCAGTGATAGAACTTAAATGGACATTGTTAACAGAAGAATTTAATATGAAAGATGGGATTTATCCAGAGGCACAGAACTTCTAAATGTGTAATAACCTTGTGAAAAGCACATTAGATAACAGCATTGTTATCCACCCGCCGTCAGTTAATAATGTACTACAGTGTAATATGACTGCTTGGGGCAAATTAACAGGATGCAAGTCATTGAAAATGGATCAGTTAATTATACGTTTTGGTCAATCAGCAAGGTGCAGCCCATGGAAAAATTATCTGTTCAATTTAAAACTGATAGATGTGCAACCGAGTCTAATGAAACTAGGTCAAGGTATGCTACAAATAAATGAAGAGACAGAGCTGGAGAATGTGCATAGCCTATGCCTTTCATTTAATGGCCATATGATGCATATTACTTTGATTTATAAAAAAGGATCAAATAAATCTTAACCCCAGTAAGTAAAAATATTAGAAAGCAAAATGAACACTTTATTAGAGAAAATATTACAGGGGAATTATGGTAATTCTGGGGGGATAAACCCAGTCAGTTAAATAATCCTTAGAAAGGAAGAAATAAAAAAACACTGTGAAACAATAGAGAAAGTTAAACATTTGTTAGTCACAAGGTGAAAGATTAATAGCATTATTGACCTGCAGACTAAAGGAAATTATTTCTTTGGTAAATAATTTGTCAACAAGGAGACACACATGTTACTAATGAGTAACTGCTGCATGTGATAAGGGCTTTTTATGAAGGAATCTAACAAATAGAACAATAAGATTAAAGAAAGGAAATTCTTAGTTTTCTTCATAATCCAAAACTATCATTTATATCAAATTCCATTTGGATGTTTCTTTGTGAGTCATTTCCTAAAGTTGTTGTTCTTCTTGTTCTTCTTTCGGCTTTTCCCGGTTAGGGGTCGCCACAGCGGAACTCCGTTCCGCTAATGATTGGCAGTAGATTTTTATGGTGACGAGGTGCCAGCTCAATGCCCAACCTTCAACGAAGGCATGCCCATTTACGCATGTCTTTCGAATGCTACTGCGGGGAGGGCATGCAGACTCCACACAGAAGGCGCTCCAGCCGAGATTCGAACGGGAGAACCTCTTGCTGTGAGGTGACAACACTACCGCTGCACCACCACGGCATGTCAAGGTAAAAAAAACAATTGCATATTAGAAGGGGTACCATGCCAGGCATGAGTAATAACGGGAATGAATTTTGCTGACCACTTACAGACAGAGCTTGGCATAATATGGATGTCCAGACAACCTTTAATGTCTACTCAGTTCCTCTGACAGTAAAATAACGCACCTCAAACCGTTTTTTTTTTTTTTTTCCTGTGGAAGGATATATAGTAATGTTTGCATTACTCTTCTTGTTAGCAATAGAAGTTAATATTTTCTGCTATCCATATGCATAGAAATATTAAAGGGTTCATGCTTCTTCTTGGTGAAGAAAAGACAAAATTGGTTGAAAATTGTTTATGAAGGACCATTTAACCTGATTATTTCAAAAACTTTCAGGGATAACTGTTAATAAACAGAAACTGGAAATTGTGCCATTGAAACAGGCACATGAGATGACAAGTAGGAATTAGGCCCTTTTCATGGTGAGCAAAATAAATAATCATATATTTATTATTTTCCTGTGTTATGTCATATATGCCTGAGTTAAACTTAGCTGTTAATGCCAGATTTTGCAAAGAAAAGAAAAAAAAATGGAATATTCCCTTCCTATCCATTGAAGACAATCCATAGAAGGTAGTGAAGGTGATGGCAATGTCTTTGTGTGATCAAGCACTGTACTGTAATCTGCATTGGGAGCACATCAGTTATCGGAGAGAAAATTGTTAACTGTGAGTAATTAGAAATGTCAGTACTGCAATGATGAACATGACCAGTTGAAACTTCACTGACTTTACACTAGACAAGTTGAAGGGAGCCTACTTGGTGATATAATAGTTGTTCATAGACACTTTTCTCAAGTATTTTAGCTAAGAACAAGTATAGGGCAATGAGGAAAGTTGGAAGCTCCGTGATGTTACTTCCTTTTTGAAGATTCATCATGATTGTTGAGTTCCGAATTTGGAGATGCATGCGTATTGATCTACATGTTAATGATTATTGAAATGGAGTAAGCAGTGTTCTCATCTCCAGTATTTAGGAATTCTGAGTTGATGTCACTGGCTGCTACTGAGGAAATTACAGCAGTTTTTAACCTAGGCTGTACTCACTTTCGAAAGGATTGTGTAAGGGAATATGGTTATAAGGTGTAAGAGGCAAGTGTATTAGTGGAGGACTGTGAAATGGGACCAGTTACACTCCATGCGATCCCAGCAAAGAAACTACTGAAAGCTGTCTCAAATTCATATGAACTATGAACTATGCCAGCCCATATGAATCTTGCTTGGGATTAAGATTTGGCAGGAGTGAGAAGTGTAGAAACACTTGTAATTTCTGCATCTCTCTCTCTCTTTCTCTCACACACACACTCTCTCTCTCTCTCTCTCTCCCGATCTCTCTCCTTGTCTGTCTCTCTCCCGATCTCTCTGTCTCTCACAATATATTTCAATGTTGTTTAAAGTGCACAAGGTAGAAGAGACTTAAAATAATGATTCTTCTTTCATTAACCTTTCCCGCTGCAGCAGGCAACAGCTATAATTTAGTTTCACTGGATACCCATGAAACTATTTCAAGCTTTATTCAGGTGGACGATGTTACTGAAAACTGAGAGAAAGACAACATTAAAAACTCATCTGCGCAGTCTAGAACTAGATTTGTAAATTTGGGACCAATTTAAGTGATTTATAGCCTATAACACTGAGGTTTTCTTGATATCTGTAGTTACCAAATACTGTTGCTTTCTCTTAATTTTACCATCCTTGCAGATTGCAAAACTCAGCACATGGTCATTAACAAAATCTGTGATTATAACACTGTACAGTACAGTATTATAATTCTCAAACAACCTGATATGATATGTGAGAGATGTATTTACCCAATGTCACTGGAGGCAAAACTCTCCCATAAAAGTATTCCTAATGTCAATAAGGTTGTCAGTAGTATATACGCTGCACCAATCACACCCAATTTAAAGCAGACATATCAACCCACATATACTGAGGCACTTAAATGTAGCCTTCCTAAACCACAAAGACCTCCTATATGAAGTACACATAATAAATACCCTCAGCACCCTCAAATGTGCTCTTTCAAAAGAACACCCACATCAACACATAGAGCTACATCTCATGGAGCCTCTCTCTCTCTAAGCCCATAAGGCAAGCCACCACACAATCTAACATTCTAGTCATTGGAGACTCCATCGTGAGACACACTGATGTCCATCTCACCAGGCTGAGTAAGGAGAAAGTTGCAGTCAGTTGCTTATCAGGGGCTAGGATCCACTAAATGATGCATTCACTCAGGTCATTGGACCACTATTACCAATATGATTCAGTCATAGTCCATGTGGGAGTAAATGACCTGGGATGTACCAACCTAGACTATATGTAGAGAGACATCATGGAGCTCTTGGAATATGTGTCTCAGGCTGGTATGGGCCTGGCATTGAGCAGCATTTTACCTTCTCCAAGGATGATGTCATATTATGAAGAAAAGATGATTGACTTTAGTAATTGGCTTAGTTTCTGGTGTCATTCTAAGGGGGTGCAATATTTGTCAGCATGGAAGTAGATGGTCAACAGGCCATGCTGCTTTGCCAGGGATGGTCTGCACATCTCCCCTCTAGGCCTTTGAATATTAGCTAAAACATTGTCTTCCCCCATAGTGCCTTTTTTTAGGCAATGCCAAACTGAAAGTACTTCCGACATAGCAAATCAAAACCAAGAAAATCTAAAGGTACTGCTGTTCAATGTTAGGAGTCTAAACAAAAAACTCCACTTCCTTGGAGCTCTCTTCACCCTAAAGAATGCTGACATCTGTACAGTCATGGAGACATGGTTTAAAGCCACAGAGAGCACACCAATAGTGCAAGGTTATAATGCCTTCCACACATTTAGACCAGCTACTTTGTAGGCAGGGACTAAAGGTGGAGGTGTCTCTACTTACATCAAAAATAAATATACTTCAAGGATGGTCAAACAGGACAATGCACTTGAGTTGCTCCATGTTTACGTAACCATAAGCAAAATCCAATACCACTTCCTTACAAGCTATAGGTCCCCCTCTATGACCCAGGAAACCCATACTATGTGTTTAAACTTATTAGAAACACTAACCATTCAACCCAATACCATATTCATGGGTTACTTTAACTACTGCACTATTAACTGGGAATCCTATATGACACCAAACATACATGCACAGAAATTCCTGGATTTTGTAAACACAAACTCCCTAGACCAGATAGTCAATACACCAACCAAGGGTGCAACCATACTAGATCTGGTCCTCACTAATATGAGAGAGTACTACACAGCTCCGACTGTAATGTTTTCCCGGTAAGGTCAGACCATAAAATAGTTTCCTTTGAAGTAAAAATAAAAACTGGACCCCCAGGTAAACCTGGAATATTCAGGAACTACACTAAGGCTAACCTCTTGCTATTAAGTGATAACCTGGCAAAATTTCACGCCCCCATAAACCCTGAGAACACTGCTGCCTATACAGAACTGTTTACAGAAACCCTGTAAAAGCATGTTAATAGCTGCACAGAGGCAGCTGTACCCACCAGGAAGAAGTACAGAACCAACTCAAAAAAAAAGCCACCCCAGTGGAATCACAAAATCAATAGGCTGTATAACATGAGGAAGAAAATGGCGGCAAAAATTAGGGGGTGCAGCACCCAGGAGGATAAAAGCACTCTCATCAAACTAAGCAATCAACTCAGAGGACAAATAAAGTCTACTAAAGCCAAATTTGAGTTAAGTTTGGCCTCCCAGGCCAAATACAATCACAAAGCATTCTTTAGCTATGTCCGCAACCTCAAAGGCAATACACAGTTGTGTGCAGAGCTCATTGTAAGTGGAGCCACCTATACTGAGCCAGAAGATAGAGCAAACCTTCTGGCTGATAAATTCAGCTCTAACTTCACCCCTCTCTCCCCCTCAACCTTCCCTAAGGAAATACCATCAAATATAACTGACCCTACTATTACTAGGGAACAGGTCATTAATGCTCTCGCCACGACCAAGAACACTACATCAGTGGGCCCAGGTAATATCCCAGGATGCCTTCTAAATAGCATGAAACATGACCTATCAGGGCCTCTGGAATTACTATTTAACTGCAGCCTCAAAACAAGCTTCATGCCTCATGAATGGAGAATGGAAAAAAAATCTCTCTGCATAATGGTGGGCCATCCACAGACCCTGCAAACTACAGACCCATAAGTCTCACTAGTCTTATATGCAAAGTAATTGAAAGAATTATCATGGAAATAATTGATAGTGTTATAGCAAACCTTCAGACACTGGACACAACCCAGTTTGGTTTTAGGCAGATCATGCCTACTCAACATGGTGAACTTCTTTGAGAAGGTCACCAAAGCAATGGATTGAGGGAGAAATGGTTCACACTGCCTACCTTGACCTGGCCAAGGCATTTGATACAATACCCTACACCAGCATTGTTGACAAACTCAAGAGGTTAGGTACAAACTCGTATGTCACCCAGTGGATCGCCAACTCTTCACAAACAGGACCCAAGAAGTTAGAAATGGTTAGTCCACTTCTACAATGAGGCCTGTCACAAGTAGAGTCCCTCTGGGATCAGTCCTTGGACCGCTTCTTTTTGGCATTTACTTCTCAGATGTCAAGGCCAATGTCAGTATTCTCTGGCTGACTACATTTGCAGATGATTGCAAATTAGGAGCTATTGAATCCCACACTAACATAAATGTTCTCCAGAAGAGGCTGACACAGAAAAACAACTAGTGCCTGAGCAATGGACTAAAACTAAATGCAAAGAAATGCATAATAGTATCCTTTGGGGATTAATCCATCCCTGGTAACTATCATATTGACATGATATGCCTTAGAGCTGACCCAGTAATCAGGGACTTATGGACACACATAGACAGTAATCTAGCCTTTGACCATCATGTGTCTACAGTAGTGAGGAAATCATTCTATGTTGTGCAACTTATAGAACATCCACAGAGATTCCTCACTAAAAGAATACAGAGTGTAAGTAAAATGCCCTATGCAAACCATCTCAAGGCCCTATGCCTGTATTCTGTTTCCTACAGGCTTTTGAGGGGAGATCTATGCCTGACATACAGGGCATTGTCATATCCCACCCTGATGGGCCTCCTGTATGTCCACAAAACAAACAGCACCAGAATTACAAATTCTAAAGACTTAAGTCTTGCCTGTGATATAAATAGGACTTGCTAGACAGACAGGTATGTATCCAAGAGACTATCTCATCTATGGAACAGGATCCCCATCCATGTGAAGCAGAGTTACTCTCTTACCTAATTCAAGTGCAACTTGGACAATTGGATGGGGAACACGAAATTCATCCCTGGATTAGCATCTATATCTGTAATGGGCACGGGCATCCTGTAAATGGCCCATTACCCAGGCCCCTGCTTATACTTATCAAGGGTCAGATCTTGTCAAAAATTTGGAATGCATGGCTAGGCTTAAAAAAGCCCTTGTGGTCTTTAGCCTAGTAAATACCTATGAACCTATAAACTTATTTTGCTATACAAATATTTCCAGAAAGTCTTTTTATAATGCTCAGTCTGTTTGAATCACTTTTTAGAGATATTTTACTCATCGAATCACCTTTCTTGCCATCTCTGTTAGTACAAGATTTTATTGTTTCCTGTCTCCCCATAATGCTCTTTCCACCCATTTCAGCATGTTTCATTTCCTTCTTGAATAAATGGACCTCTGTGCCATTTGTTGTGTATTTAATGTGCACCGTGACGGTGCTAGTAAAACATTAACAGCTGTATGGAGACTATGGCTGAAATGCAGTGCATGTTTTACTTTTGCAGGTGATGCTAAAATAGCACACCTCACCAGTATACACATACTTATCTGGGCATGCACTATGAACTTACCTTCTGCAGCCTAACTAATATACTTTACACCAGTCTCTAAACTGAGCAACTCATATTTAAATGACAGCAAAATGATTATTATTTGAGTGTTGTGTTAACTGGCTATACTTGGTGAGTCTCTTATCTCTGTTTGGGAACTGATAATGTTGATGATTTCAAGAAAAAAGGTAGCAGATATAAAACAAATCCATCTCTTAGCTATAGGGGATGTGATTTCTTCAGTAACTCATTTAGTAGAATGGGATAAAATAATTTACTGAATAATATTCTTAAAAATCAAAAGAAATGTGAAACTCAAGCATTGCAAGTCCCTTATTTGTAAACGTGCTGCTTTTCCCTTTCCTGTTTGGGATATTATAACGTAGGTACTGTACATAGAATGTAGATATTGGGCTCATTATGACAGCTCGGTTAGATGGGGAGAACTGCAGATGAAAAATAAAGATGGGTACCTCTCAACTGTCCCTGATTTTCAGGAATGTCCTTGATTTTTACTCAAATTTTAGCTCTTCTCATCTTATTCCCTCCAAACGCTGGTGACTTTTTGAGAGAAGGTGGTGAAATACATAATAAATAATGATAATATTTAGTGTTATATATTTATTTTACATCCGAAAATATATATTGATTCACATTCTCTTAGTATGTTAACATCTTACGTTAATAGTTCTAATGCTTTAAAAGTGTCACTGATTGTCCCTGATTATTTTTGGATTTGTCCCTAATTCTGTTGAGATTTGCCCCTGATTCATTTAGAGCTGTGGACTGGGGTAGTAGAACTGAGTGTCAGTACTCCCTTTTCAAACATGGGTGGCTATTTTAGGCCAGGAGACAGATATATAAATATGCAATGATCTTGCTGGCACCAACCTTAAACTCAGACTTATAAGAAAAGCCCTTAATTACATTATTATCGTAATGAATTGCCCAGACAGAATTTTCAATTTTCATATTTAGTTTACTGGAGATGGAAAATGTTTAGATGTATTTTAATTATTAATGGAATAATAAAATGTTAATGAAGCCTGAGTAGCCAAAACCTTAGCCAGTACCTTAGAAATAATTGAATGGCATCCATCTAGTGAGAGATCATTAGCAAAAGAGTAGATATGCCATGCAGCTGACGTGTTACACGTGTACACCTCATTTAACATGTTTTCTAAAAATGCATTAAAAAGGAAATAGAGAATGAGCTAAACAAAATGATTTAAGAAAACCGATAGATGTAAGATTAGAAATATGGTATTTGCATACAGGAGGAGTTCTTGTGGATAGTTACAAAACATTTTTCAGAGAAACTTACTTTAAACATCACACAAGGTGTGTACTAACAAATCCTGCTCTTGCATGCTAGTCAGCCATGCCCTTCACTGCTTTTCTGTAATTAAGAGACAACATATTATCCACGAGGGAGCTGACACCCCCTATACTCCCTGCCATGGGGCAAGAAGGCTCTTAAAATAGTGTTAATAACAGATGACTTTGTATTTGCTTCAATGATCCAGAGGGGTGGCAGCCTCATTGCTGCATGTGATCAAAGTCATGCCCAGTCCCGTGCAAAAATGGTATAGGGTGCCTAAATTACATATATCTACCTATAGATTTATAGACTGATATGCTGATATATATATATATATATATATATATATATATATATATATATATATATATATATATATTTATATACACACACATATACATATATATATATGAATACACACACACACACACACACACACACACACACACACACACACACATATATATATATATATATATATATATATATGAATACACACACACACACATATATATATGTATATATATATATATATATATATATATATATATATATATATATATATATACACACACACACATGCATATATATATATATATATATGTGTGTGTGTGTGTGTGTGTGTGTGTGTGTGTGTGTGTGTGTGTGTATATATATATATATATATATTCATATACTTTATCAAATCACAACTACTTTTCTACTGCCAATACCAGTCAGGTTTGGGAGTAAGAACATACCCTATTTAAAAGAAATACTGAACAAAACATGCCAATCAAATCAAAATTGACCCTGAGCCCTTTGGCAGAGGAAATGCACACTATATAACAATTGGCAGTATTAAACATGTGTGTTTCAGCAACACTTAAAGTAGTAATAAACTTATAGGGAGCATGGTCATCATTAATAGAAGAGGAAAGACGGAACACTCTGAAACAATGCCCCAGAATGGAAAATGTACATTAGGCTACATGATAAAAGTAGTGTGATATAAATGGAGGCCATGATGTTCCATTACTCAATAGTAAACTTTATTTTTACTTCCTACTAATTGTTCAAAGTGATGAGTACAGGTCGATTAAAAATAAACCTCCTCCTTCTGTATGTCAATAAAAGATTAGAAATCTCATACTGAAAGAGTGCAATCTAGGTGTCATCTGTATTATATAGGGAGTATGCTGACACTGATTCCAGACTACTGGAAATAACAGAAGTGTATACTATTAGACAGAAGTTGTTAAAAATTAGTATAAGCGGTACATTACTCTTTATTTACTTTTTGTACTTAAAAAACAAAACAATGTAAGCAGTTGCATCTGGAATACTTCATATTGTCCCACACACTTTAGAGATGAATGGAGATTATGCTGGAGATGAAGACAGTCTTGATGACAACCTGGATGTGAGACTGAAGTATCGTTAAAGGGTACATTGTCTGTATGGAAGAAAGAATGGACAGAGTAGGTATGATAAAAAGGCAGAAGTGGTGGGAATATCAAAAGAAGGGCATGTAGAAATGAGAGGGCATAGGTAACAATCCAAAGCAGAAAGATTCAGATGAACCTTAAGAATGCATATTTTTTACAGAGCAGATAATGAAGCCAAGGAATGACCTAACAAAGAGACTGGTGGGGAACAGATGTAGTCAATGAACATCATCTGTTGTTTCGTTCATGTCTGCATGCTTTACAGTTGTATCTTCTAGGAACCCAATCACCAGTAATTGGTCGTGCATTTTGTACTGAAAAGAAAAAATGGATTCTGCATCTTGTTACTGTTCCAAAATGGTTCTAATAAGCTGCATTGGCAGCATATTTAATTCAAAAATAACAACCCTTTTAAAATGCGCTGCTATTTTTATGTAGATGTCAGCCTTTTCTACCTGTATTACTCACCTTTTGTACATACTGCAGTCATGCAATGACATTTATGTGCTGAAAACATTGAATGCGCATTTTCCAATTCAAACCAAATGTTGCTAGAAACATTCATTACAAAACTGCTGCACACTTCCTGTGTTGATTAACTGTCTCAGTATAGATTAATGTGTTAACCAGAATAGCTTTAAGTCTGTACAACACCGCATCTTTTTTTAGATAAGTTTATGATAGTGAAGTTATGAAAAGCATGCAGACGTGGCAGTGTATAGTACACTCTGTACCTTAAGGAATACAGAGAACCATCTGTGGGAGTATAAAAATTAATGTTGTTATATATTAATTAATGTTGTTATATAAAACACAGTCAGCACCCCCTACCTTTTAGGCTTAACTTGAATTAATTTTTCACATTTAAACTGCTTAATTATGGCATCAAATATTGTAAATTCAGTAGCATGATTAGGTTGCAAAGTAACAAATATGCTATGTATGGTCTGCTTTTCAGACATTGCAGGTTTCAGTGAGACAAGGCATCTGCATGACTAGCACAACAGCAGTGGTGTAGTATTAAATAGTGAGAGCAGTGCTGTATGTGTCAAGTATTTCTTGTTCAGTTCTGCTCCTCCGAGCTGCTGCTGCTTTCCTGGGAGTATGCATTACGATCAGACTTATTTGGATATCATATTTTCCTGGCAAATTTCTTAAGCCATTGAATAAATCAGCTAAGTCATGAAGAATATCATTGTCATATCTCTGTACAGTTTTGGAGGTGACTCAGATATCATTGTCATATCTCTGTACAGTTTTGGAGGTGACTTGAATATCATTGTCATATATCTGTACAGTTTTGAGGTGACTCGAATATCATCGTCATATCTCTGTACAGTTTTGGAGGTGACTCGAATATCATTGTCATATCTCTGTACAGTTTTGGAGGTGACTCGAATATCATTGTCATATCTCTGTACAGTTTTGGAGGTGACTTGAATATCGTCATATCTCTGTAGAGTTTTGGAGGTGACTCGAATATCATTATCATATCTGCACAGTTTTGGGGGTGACTCGAATATCATTGTTATATCGACTGAATAAGTGTGTGACTGCTCCTGTGTGTATATGGTCTGTGATTTTGCACTATGAACTCATTGGATCATTCCTAGCCATTCATAGCTCAAATGACCCAAAATATTGAGAGATTTAATTTTCTCTGAATATGATTTTTATCAAGAGCCATTGACAAAATGGCTTTACTTCATATCATACGTATGTTTTTTCCTGTGATATTTTAACTCCAAGGCCTCAAAAGTATCTTCAGATGTATTACACACTGCACAAATAATTGAAATTTAACATTTATAATATTGTATTAATTCTTAGTGTTTCATTTATGACTAACACTCTGGTTGCAGTATCTGTAATGCATGGTCAGTTTTATAACTTTTACATGCCCACTGGCCATTAAAAGTATTCCCTTCCACTGTTACACATTGGTTCTCAGTGGTGGGATGAGGCTATGGCCATAGGAAGGATGTCATCTAGGTATCCATTTTATTTTTTTTCTTTAAACATATCTAGATCCATAGTGTATTCCTGTAGTCATACAAGTAGGTAGGCATACAATGATTCATTGTGAGGACATACCACCCTTATCTGCAAGTAATGGAATCCTTCAGAAGGTCTTACTCTCTCACAGCCAAATATCTAAGTGCCTTCATCCCCACATCTGTCTGTGATGGATGTCACAAGCTAAGGCGGCACTCCAGACATGTATCCACAAACTTCCCCAGACAGATTTGTGCAAGCATTGCTTTGTTAGTCCTGTCCATGTGCCAGTTTGCTATCCCAGTGCTCAGACCAATACATGAACTGAAGACATTTGGGTGACATGTTTTTTCCTGCTAATCCCTGTGGGTGGTACATATTTCAGACATTACAGTATCATCCCTTTCTACTTTAATGGTATCTAAAGATGGTGTGTTGCTTGTCTTGATTTTATAACATACAAAATCAGATAAGCAGCCTTGTCTTTCCTTTTACACATCTTTACAAAATGATTCTTTTTACCAGATATTCTACAAATTTTCAAGGGATAGAAACACCTCAACAAATTCATACTCTAACACAATTCTTTAGCTATACCATATGCATCAACTGGTTACACTAATCATTGATTCTCTTAAATGAACAGATTATGTATAAGTGTCAATTTTTTCTTAGACTATATATATATATATATATATATATATATATGTGTGTGTGTGTGTGTGTGTGTGTGTGTGTGTGTGTGTGTATATATATATATATATATATATTTATATATATATATATATAATATATATGTTTGTGTGTGTGTGTGTATGTATATACATTATATATATATATATATATAGCAAGAGGGAGAGATTTGTATTTATGTCTATATAGCTAGATAGATATAGATATAGATATAAATATAGATACATGTATTATTACTGCTACTTTTTCTTCCTTCCATTCTTGAAAGGCAACAGTATTAAATATGTTCAAGGCTTCTTCCACAATGACATGCAAAAAGGTCATCTTTTTAGGCTTTTTGGATGAATTCAATTTCTGTAGCCATATCTTTCAATTTTTTGCTAAATTATCTTTTAGTGAAAATTTCCTGTGCTTGCAACTGCATCAGAATCCTTCCCTGAAGATGTAGAATATTCTAATAGCCTCTCATGAGTTATCAAAGTAAAAAAGATATGCTGACTTCACTGGAAAATAAATTATGAACTGCAAACTATATTTATATATGTCTGACTGCATAACAAGTCAAAAGTACATTTTTGCTTCTGACATCATGTTGCATTTCAATATTAATCACAATATTCACAAATACTGATACAGTGAATTCATAGCTTAGTAGGCATGATTTTTATGTTTTAAGCCACATTGCTCAGATTTGGGAGGCTAAACTGAGTATTTGACCCAAAATATTAGGGAAACAGAAGCATTATTTTCTATCTATAGGTAGTCTGAAGAGGCAAACAGTTTACTAAAAGTGTGCAGTAAGCTGTTTTTTCTCTGCATTCATAAGGACTGGGCACATTTTCCACTGGATGTCACTGCACTGCAAACTGATTACAAGAATATGTGCACCTGCATGTGTCTGTAGAAGTAATTGGCAATGAATTAGCCCACAGTATCAGGGCAACCTTCCCTGTACTTCCCTGTCACCATCATTCAACTCCTATAGCCTGTCAAACAACATCCATATGCCTACACAGATGTCCCATTTGCAGTACTGCAGTAGGACTATATCACTGGTGGTTACCAAGATTACCCCAAATGTCAGCAGGGTGGATGCCATCCTTAATCTGTGCATACCTGTCAGTACGTACTCCTGCCTACTAAATGTCCTACAGGTATTATGTGTTATACCTCCCTCAGCTTTCCCTTTGATTGTTATATGTATATTCCATCTTTGTCTGTAGCTGTCATTCTACTAGTACCAATAGTATAGCTATTTGTAGCTACCTCTCATGTGGCCACAGGTATATAGATGTGCAGCAGGTGAAGTGAATAACAGACTCTGTTGCAAGTACTTGGTACCCATGGATGGCACCTCTTGGGAAAGGTTATTAACCAAGTGCCTTTATATGGCCATATGTGGCAGATGATGGCTCATGATGGAAATGCTGTAGAAGAATGCAATTACACATTACAACAGCATTGCAAGTGTGTTACCAACATCATACATCATGCTACAACAAAGGTGCATTCTATTGCAGCAGAATAATTGGATAAAGTATGGATCACCTGGGAAAAACAGGATGAGAGAACCAGATAATTTTTGTGTTTCAGCTGTGCTGCATGTAGACACTGTAATTTGGCCATAGCAACTGTTAGCTATGTATAATTTTAGGTACATTACATACTGGCCATATCAAGACAGGGGCAGAGGTAGGTTGGATTTTTATGATACATCTTGTATGGATACCTTTAATATGCATACCATAGTGGCACAGTTTTGGCACAGGTACTCATGCTCACTATGGTTAATTATTTATTCTGTATTCTGAAGACAGAGTACAGTTTCTCTGACACCTGTAGAGGCTGGGGTGCAACAACAAGCTGATGTTACTACCAGTTCAGGGGCTGATGATAATGATGGCACACAGATACCCGAGTCATGGTCTGATGACACGGTGGCACTGTCTCTCTCCAGCCTGAGTTCACAAAGTTTCTCAATACAAGGAAAATGTGTGGCCTTATCCACCTAAGATCATGAGGCTGTACAACATGAGCACTCCACAATGGCAGAAGGTTTCACCCTGTTTCTCTTTACAACTGTGACAATGGATTCACACACTGTATCTGAAATGGGTTTATCCACCATTTTGCAGCCTTCCACAGGATGCTGTCACATGTCACAAGTTGCTCCAGACATGTATGCAGTACGCAAGATAAACCAGCAGTTGTGACATAGTATCTTCCAGGCACAATCTACTTCCTGTTATGGGCCATCTGTGAGGACACTGGGGCCAGGACATGGCACTGATTGGTCTCCTGAGGACTCTAGTAGCACAAAATGCTTTAATTTCAACCTCCATGTAAACTATTGAAGTATTATCATCCCTGCACTCATGTGTACTGTTTCATGAGGTCAGGGGAGGAGGGGTGTACCAGGCAGGAAGCTTTGTAGATAGGATATGGTCAGACATACATACCCTCAGTTTTATAATGACATACACCATACCTCTCCACCCCTCTTTGTGGGAGGTCATGAGTCCTGCCCTCCACTGGCAGGGCATCTCATGTGTTGATATCATACAGGTCCCAGTCCTGCAGTTACAAAATGTCTTTGTCAAGGGGGACCAGTAGTCCTTGCATAATAGTTGCAGATGATGGTGATGTAATGATATCACATGTGCATCACAAGATGAAATCCCTTTTCCCTGGGATGTCCACTTTTGCATCAGGCCACTGCCATATAGTTGGACCCTCATCACATTGCAGGTAGACATAGTACATAATGAATACAACTTCTACCTCAGAAGCATGTTATATGTCCCTTATTCTGTGTGTAGACAGACATGTGCCACTGTATCCATACCCAGCTGTGGACATGATGGCCGCTGTAACCCTCTTGGGAATGTCTAATACACAGTGTGGCTCATCCATGCATTGATCTTTATAGCCTGGCAGTAACACTGCATGCGTGTGCTATGGCTGATCTGTGTGGCACTGCACTGTCACTGTGTGCTCATTAGGGGTCACATATCTGGACTATATGTCAGTATTTTGCCTGTGCTGACAGGAAATGTTCCTGTCAATATCTTGAGAATGAGCAGGTGGCTGCTAACTATTGCTGTTCCACTTCATTCTCATTGGATCATATCTGTTAGTTTAATTTCTGTACTGGTTCTGTGTGTGTGTGTGTGTGTGTGTGTGTGTGTGTGTGTGTGTGTGTGTGTGTGTGTGTGTGTGTGTGTGTGTGTGTGTGTGTGTGTGTGTCTGTGTGCCTGTGTGTGTGTGTGTGTGTGTGTGTGTGTGTGTGTGTGTGTGTGTGTGTGTGTGTGTGCATGTGTGTGTGTGTGTGTGTGTGTGTGTGTGTGTGTGTGTGTGTGTGTGTGTGTGTGTGTGTGTGTGTGTGTGTGTGTGTGCACGCCAAGACGCTGAAAGCGTGTGTGTGTGTGTGTGTGTGTGTGTGTGTGTGTGTGTGTGTGTGTGTGTGTGAGTGTGTGTGTGTATATGCAGTCCAAACATATAGCTATGCTGGGACTTTTGAGTATGTCTCCTAACCGCTATATTATGGTTCATGCAATATGCTGATAACATTCTGCAGGCTGTGACTGTATCATACTGAAGTTTACTCCAGACATTTTGGAGCAGTGGAAGCAAGCTCTGAGTAGGCCAAACATACACTCTGAGATGTTTCAGGTTTATACATGCATGGTGCTATATTGATGTTTGGACATATTCTGTAGATTCTGTATAGGTGTCATAAGCCATGTCTCTAGTGGATATCCAGCATCAGCTGCAACAGAGCATGTCCATATTTGGGGTTACTACCTATGGCCAAACTAGATATGTAGCCATATGGTGTCACATTAACACTGTGCTTGCACTTACCAGCTAAATGGCTCTGTGAAATTTCTACATACGGGAAGTGACTTCATAGCTGAGAATTGTGCCAGATAGATGAATCATGCATACTCCTGAGTAATGAGTGGGAATGTTTATTATGATCCCATACATGTCACACACTGCCTGGATGTTCACAGAACTGTATCCCTTCCTTTTTAATGCTTTGTAACAATAGACCAGACAGAGCCTTTATTGCTATATGTGTATAATCTATGGCAGGGAAGGGCAATGAGAAACAACTATAGAATTCTGAATGCTGATATGGTAACTTAGGCTTAATGCCTCAGCATCCCCAGGTTTGAATGACCAAATTTTAGTTTACAGTCTGTTAAAAATGTATGCAGTCAGGTCATCATCCATTTTCACAATAATTTTTATAATAGGCTTCAGATATGACTTTTTAATCAATTTATGATTGTCCTTGTATGTAAGAAGCTTGCATCAATATTATTGTTATTTGTTGTACCCATGAAGTCATTAGCTTTTGCATCATGTGGAAAAAATTATGCCAAATATCAGGAAGGGTAATTCCCATAACGGTAAAACACTCTCACTAAAGTAAATAGGCAACTAAGAGGGTTAATTAGGTCAAGCAAAACCAACTTTGAGGTTAAAATATTCTCCCAGGTAAAAGATAACCATAAGGCCTTCTACAGCTGTGTCAGAAACCTCGAAGGAAGCACACAGCAATGTGCTGAACTGGTGGTTAATGGTGCCACATTCACTGAGCCTGACAATATAGCAAACCTGTTAGTGGACAAATTCAATCCAGCTTTATCCTGTCTCATCCCAACCCATCCCCCAGTAATACTCTCAGACATAACCCCTCCAACTATAACCAGGGAGCATATACTGGTTGAACTCATTAAAGTCAAAAACATGGCCTCAATGGGCCCTGATAACATCCCAGGATGACTTCTGAATAGTGTAAAATATGACTTATTAGGACCCCTGGACTCATTATTTAACTATCACCTTAAAACAGGGTTTGTGCCATATGAATGGAGGACCGTGACAGTCATCCCCTTCATAAGGGCGGACCTTCACTAGATCCCAGAAACTGCAGACCTGTTATTCTGCCTAGTCTTATTTGCAAAGCTATGGAAAGAATTATCATGAAAATTATCAACAAGGACATAGGAGACCGCCATGAGAGCCATTTCAGTTTGGCTTTTTCAATAGAAGGTCATGCTTACTGAATTTGATAGACTTCTTTGAAAAGGTCACTAAGGCAATGGATGAGGGGAAATGGTGCATACTGCTTATCTAGATTTGTCTAAGGCATTTAGTACAATACCACACTTGGGCATTGTCAACAAGCTTACAAAGCTAGGTATAAACCCCTTTATAACACGCCGGATAGCTAGCTGTTTCACCAATAGGACCCAGAAGGTTATAATTAGTGAGGCCACCTCCACAAAGAGGCCAGTGAATCAGTGGAGTCCCTGGGCTCTGTGCTAAGCCCACTACTCTTGGGCATCTACTTCTGAGATGTCAAAGCCAATGTCAAAGGCCTCTGGTTAACCAAGTTTACAGATGATTGCAAACTAGAAGCAGTCATTGAATCCCCCCAAGAGAAGCATTCCCTTCAGGAAGGTCAAATAGAAACACTTGGTGCCAAAGCAATGGCTTAAAACTCAATACCAAGAAATGCATTATAGTATCATTTGGGAAGTCTGCCATCCAGGATAACTACATCATCAATAAAACACCCTTAAAAGTTGACAGCAGCCTAGCCTTCAACCAACGGGTCTAAGGTAGTAAGAAAATCCTTCTGTGTTGCTCAGCTTATAAGTAATAGCATGGCAAAACAGCACTATACTCAGTGATCATCAGGCCCATCATGGAGTATAGTGCCCCCTACACTATGTACCTGACCAGACACATGCAGCAACTGTAACATCCACAAAGGTTCCTTGCAAAAAGAACACAGGGAGCACACACAATGTTCTACAGTGATTGCCTCAAAGCCCTGTCTCTTTGCTCAGTATTATACAGCCTTCTCAGGGGTAATCTTTGCCTGGCATGCAGGGCATCCCTGGGCCCTGTTTTGATTACTCTTTTGTACTTCTCCAAAACAAACAGCATAAGAACTACTAGAATAAAAGATTTTGCGTGCATCATAAATAAGACATGTTGGAGAGACAGATATATTTCTCAGAGAATTCCCATTCTCTAGAACAGGCTCCCTATCCATGTGAAGCAGAGGTCCTCCCTATCCCTGTTTAAGCCCATCTTGGGCCAATGGATGGGTAATCAGAAGTTCTCCCTTGGTCTGGCTTCTATGTCTGATAGACAGAAGCAGTCAGTAAAACACCCCCTATAAATCAAATATAAATCAGATTTGTGGGTCACAGCTGGATTGCACGGCTAGGCTTATAAGCAACCTAGTTGGCCATTAGCCTAATATACTCCTGCAAGCCTATGAAACTATGATTGGTTCTTTATTCTATTTATACCAGATCGAGTCCATTGTCATTTTAAGGTTGAAAGTGCTTAATGAATGTTGAATAAAAATTAGAATGTGTGTAATACAAACACTTGTGCTATTAATACTTTCCTGAAGTTTACTTGGTGGGCTCTCTTGTGGTTACATACAGGACTCGTTCCTCACATACTTTTAAAGGAGCAGTATGATGCCATGTTTCCTCTGGATCAGTAAATAGCAGAGGTGTGAAATAAATCAGCTGAATTAAGTAGTCATAGTATTTACATTAAATTGCCTGACAAGACAAGAAGGGTTAGTCTGAGAATGAGTGGAGTGTTGGAAACTGAAGATGATTTTGATTAAAATGAATTTATAAAAAAAGTAAAATGGAGCATAAGACTGGTTTCTCTAAATTATCATTCAGAATAGAAAACGTGTATCATCTACTGTCATCTTTGGCAGACTGAGTGTGTGGACATGTGAGAGTGATTTTGGTACACTTTGTGACTCAGTATGAAAAGGAACAAATTTTGTCACAGCTGGGGTAACCATGAAAGGTAATTAGAGTGGCTGGTAGTTTGATAATGATGGATGAAACTTCCTCATAGTCTTCTTTGCAGCATAAGGTACAGTTCCTGGTCCCAGTTAAGAAATTCCTGTGATGGCAAATTCACTAGAAGTTATAATTCCCAGCTATCTTCAAGATGGTTTTCCCCACAGGGATGCAGATGTTCACATCATTACAGTTGCCACTGGAGATACTGTACGTCCTTCCTACACTGTTGGATTATGTCAGTAAAGACCCTTTAAGAGGAGTCAATGATGTCAAAAAACGATTGTAATGGAAGAGGAATGAGAGCGTGAGGAAGACCAAGAAGAAGATGTTACTGTGGTAACATGCTCTTTGGAGGGACTTTGTTGTCAAGAGAAAGCTACAGAGGTCACTTTGAGTGGTCATGTAATTACCGGGGATCTGAGACTGTAATAAACAAAACAAATTGTTTATGAGTCTTTGGATTGTTGCAGGGTAAAAATCGAAGGTTGGTGTACTCAAAAAGTCTGTCTAATTAAACCACTTTAGGGACAAGATAGCTTAAATGATGGTAGACTAGTTAATTACTGTATTACTAAACCTGACAGCAAAGTACTTAAATGAAATAGACATCATGTGAAATGTATTCAACTGTTCACCCTTACATTTAATACAGGAGTCAGTTTAGGAACTACTTTACAAAAGTCTGCTTTAACATTGAGTGATATTCTATGAAGCAAAATGTGAATTTATTTTATTTTGTTTATTTGTTAATCAAGTAACTCTACAGGACATAGCTATCTTTTTCTGGGGAGACCCTGAAGCACTGTCTTGTTAAGTGACTGCTGTGAGAAGGAAGTTTAGGGAATCAGGGCCTTCAGTACAGGAAACAACTTATAGCATTAATCCTCTGCACTAACTGTGAGATAAAAATGCTATTACTGTCGTATGATGTGTGTGTGTGTGTGTGTGTGTGTGTGTGTGTGTGTGTGTGTGTGTGTGTGTGTGTGTGTGTGTGGGTGTGTGTGGGTGTGTGTGTGTGTGTGTGTGTATACATCCAGTGCTGCCCACAGTTAAGGATTTACAAAATTATAAAGGCAGAAAGTGGCTTGTGTTTCCTTTCTGAAGGTTGCATGGCAGTACAACATCCATATGGTGGAGTAGCTATAAATCCTGCCTGGATAAGTCTGCTCCAAGATTTATATCTTGAATATTTGTTGATGTCTCATGTAAGTTGTGATTTTTTTTTTGATAACACAAAATAAAAGCAAATGGAGGTCATTCTATAAGTTACATTTTAAAATGTGTTTCAATATTTGGTGTGATGATTTAGGGAGTGAAACTTATTTTATGATAGAAGCAAATTAGAAGATGCTGAAGTCCCACTTGGATGATTTTGTGCAGACAGTTGTATCTTAAATATTGTTTGAGATTTGAATAAAATCTGAAAATGCTTGTCTATATAAAAATAATACAAAAGTATTAACAGCAAAAATGTTGTTATTAAGAGATGTTTAAATAATAAAAGTTGAGCAAGTGAAATAGTGCCATTGTTTTGTGGTTGGTTTTGGCATATATATGAATGTATGTTTATTCAAACAAATCTGAATATCATGTCACTGTGGTTGCTTAAATGTTGTTAAGAAGTGTTAAAATAGTTAAAGGGTTTCAAATGTGCTGCTACATTTGTTAGTCAGTTATCTTGGAGTGTAAGGACTGCACTGAGAAGTGTCTTGTTGCTGATTTTTCTGGGATAGGCAGAGTCCGATATGTGAGGTTGAATACAATGTATAAATAATGCTGCTATGTTCTGATTCTGTTATTGTTTTTGAGATGCTTCAATCGCTGCATAAAAGGATTGCTGAGCAGTCCAATGAGATATTCTGTTAGGATGCAACCCTGTAGTAATTAGAGGTGATTGGGGTGGAATAGCTGTGAATCACTACTTTCCTTTCTTCAGTCATATTTGTTGTGATTAAACAAAATTCTAGAAATATATATGTCTGAGATTTTTGAGGACATTTTATGCTTTTTAACTTGACATAGGATTTCTGTTCTTTTGGTTTGGGTTTTGATTGTAACTTACCAAACAAAAACAGTCTTTGAACCAAATAAGGAATCAGATGCAAAAACCAGAGAATACAAGATAAAGAAAAATAATCTGGTTCCACACAGCAGTGAAAATCAATATGTCCTTTATTGTAGTAGGTAAGCGCTTTCTCGGAATAAAATCCACTTCATCAGACCAACAAAGATAGAATAGCAGTTACATTTTTAAACACAAAAACATCCAATCAAAAATCAGATAAAATGTGCATCATAGCTAAAAGCCATGTGATAAAATACATCTGTAGAATATATAGATCGTTAAAAAAATGAATAAAATAGACTAAATGAACAATATGTACTTAAAACTGGTAAATACAATAGTAAAAAATAATAAAAGATGGACTATTGAAATATACATGATAAAATATTAAAAGAGAGATCAATGATTTAATGGCCGTACTTTAAGGAAGGGTTTCAGGGAAACTCTGTTGTTTAAACCAGGAGGTTTACCAGCTTGAAAGCGCAAAATCCATTTCTGTTCACTAGATTCTGTTCTATTATTTATGTCACCTCCTCTCTTGGTACTAGGCAGAATATCTAGTACCATAAAGCTAAATTTATGTTCTTTACTCTAATTAGCTACATGTAGTGATAGTGTGCTGGTTTCTTTAAGGTTGTTGAGGTTTGGATGATCCCCATAAAATATGCTGCCAATCACCGTGTGCTGGGTCTGCTCATCTCCAGCGGTAGCTTGAGATTCCAGCAAACATTCTATTTTACCTAGCCAGAGTATCAAAGTATCAATGGAGGCATTTCAGTCCCGAAATTCTAAATCACCTTGCATACCTCCAGGCTTGACAAATATTCTGCCAGTATTTTTCTCATGTAGCTTTCAGTGCAGTTCCTGATTTTAGAATTCTGGTGTAGCACTGTATAAGTCCTACTTATTAGCCCTCTGGTAAAAGGATCTTCTGACCTAGCCTGCCTCGAAAATTTCACCACCTCTGGTATATCTGCCCACCCTTGTAACAATGTCTAGACCTGTTTGTACTCTTCTAAAAGACCCACAAATGGTCATTTTTCTTCAGTCATGAAATGAAACCTGTCTACAGCAACCTCCCATGTTATCATAAAGCCATTCACTGTCACTTTTCCAAAAATCCTTTGCTTCTTGCACTTTCTGCCTTCTACACCAATTGAAAGACCGCAAATCACCAGGGGCTTAATTTTCCCAAAAATATATTGTTCCAATAAAGCTTTCTGAGGCTACAACCTTCCATTGGCCAAATATCTAGATGACCCCTTTACGTGTCCCTTCCTTTCCCCTTAAGAATGTAGCATTTCTTTCCATTTAGCCAGACAGGCCTTCATCTGTTCCAAATAAAGTAATTTCAGTAGAGTCAACTAAAAATATCTCTTAAAATAAAGCATGGCTAAGGTCTCTTTTCTAGGAAGAATCAAATTTTCCCACTTTACCATTGGTTTCTTTCCTGCCTTGCTTAGCTCTTTAGCAACTGTATCCCACAGTTTTTGGTTTTGGGTATAGAAGTAAGATAGCTTCACATAGAGAAGTAGTGGTACAATAAAATTCTTTGTCATCTGAATCTTTGAATCGAGATCCAGATTCAATAAACCTGTCTCTCTCTAATTTTCTGTAAAATCGTTTGCATAGTATCCTCCCACACCTGTTTGGCTGCGTGCTGTGAGTTCTCCCTTTTTGACCCCCCCCCAAATATTTTATCCTAATAGGTCCTCAGAGTAATGGGAATTGGTGAATCAGCTCCCAGGAAGGGCTAAAGTTCAATGCTATTGCCTTTATTGATTCTAAATTTACCTTGTACTGTGAAAAGCCAGAGAAATTACCCAAACTCTCAAAGAAATTTTCAACATTAACCTGTTGTCATAACCATTATAAATATAAAATATAAAATAATGTCATCTGTAAATAGAACTATTTTATGGCTAGTTCCATACCATACTTAACTCTTAGTCTTCAAGGTCCTTTTCTTAGCTGCCAGTGGTTCAAGGTACAAAGCAAATAGCAAGGGGAGAGGAGGCATCCCTGCTTTGTGTTTCTTGATGTTTTTTGATAGCTTACAATTGTCTGAGATCCAATCACCCAATTTTATTTTAGCTTTTGAGCCCCAGTATATGTTGGAAATAATGTCACAAAAATCTTGGGGAAACCCAAATCTCTAGAAATTCTAAACAATAAGACCACTTCACTCTGTTAACTCCCTTTTCTGCATCTAGACTAACCAGATCCAATAGTTTTTTATATTAAGTTCTACCTCCATTTGAAGCATTAGTGTTCATTTAATGTTACCACAAGGTTGTCTGCCTTGAATGAAGCCACATTGCTCTTTATCAATCAGCTTAGGTAGTAGCTTCACCATTCTGGTTGCCAGTATAGCACAAATACATTGTAGTCATGGTTGAGGATGGATAGATGTTGGTCTATAAGCTTCATGACCTGATGGATCCTTACCATCCTTAGGAATTGCACCTACCACAACAATTTTCCATGAATTATTTGGGGGAGAGTTCCCCTTGAAACTCCTACTGAAAATCTACAACAACACTTGGAATATCCTTGATGGACATTATTTCCAAAGTTAAATTGGAATACCATCTCTTCCTGGAGACCTACCAGTTGACATCCTAGAAATCATTGTTTTACCTCTTCCAACTGAATTTCAGCCATAATGTCCTCAGTGCCACTGCCACTACTCTTCTCTCAGATACTCCTTCTATAGATCTGTTCTGTAACTCTATCCTCCATGGGTCTTCATCCTCAGTCTCATACAGTAACAGATAAAAACCTATAAAAGTTTTTAAGATCTCTGTTGGATTTCTTCTTAGCCTTGTCATACTAGAGTGTCTTTATTTCATAAGTAGTCTCTCTACTTTCTGTTGTCAGATTCGTCTTTCTTACTATCTTTATTGCTCTAGGACTATTATCAATAAAGTTTGCTTTAGGTGAAACTCTTTCTCCAATTTATATTATCTAAATGGTCCAGTAATTTACTTTTAGCCTCTGTCAACACTCCGTCTCTGTACTATTCCTTTGTCCATCTAGTTGCACAACTTTTACAGTTTTAAGTTTGTCTTTAAAGATTTTTCTACTTTCCCCACATCTCTCACCTCTAGTTGCACTGTTCTCCTGAGTTTTCTCTTTAGTGCATCCTACTCTTTCCCCATTTCTATCTTTGTTGGTGTTAAGATATTCAACAAGTCATCCATTGTGGTCCGGGCCCAACACCTAAACCTCCTTTTCTTTAATAGGTAAGAGAGGAATCACCAATGCCTCTGTCTTGCCCTGAAGGTTGGTTCCCTTAGACTGAATACTGGGTCATCATCTGAAATTACAACAGGGTTTGAACCCAAAAATCCTCATAGAGATTTTTTTTCTTTGGCAACATAAAATCCTCTTCCTTTGTTGCACAACAGACCAATGAAAGCCTAATTTTGGGGGGGGGGGGTAAACTTAGCTATGTACTAGGTTTATAAGCTTCTCACTCACAGAGACAGAGGGAGAGGGTGATTCCTGCTACCATTCAACTCAGCTTGTAGTGTGCTTCTCTTTTCTCCATGGTTTTGTGACCATCTGGCTAGTATTTGTAAGCAAGAGAGTGCGGAAATGAATTCCCTTACATGGGAGGCTGCAGTGAGGGTCCTGTCCTGCAAAACCCCTTTTGTTTCTTGTTCTTACCTTCAGGTTCTTCAGGTATGTTGTTCAATGATAGTAACTCATCGAGTTTATTGCCTGTAACTTTTGGACAGAATTCTCACTCACAATGGACACATCTCCAGCATGGGACTGCAGGGGCTTTTACACTATACATAAAACAGCATTTTGTGTTTTCAGGATTTTTTTTTTTTGTAAATTACCATCCTTTCCAATTACAAAGTTGAATTTGTTAAAGTTTCTTATTCTAATTTGTCTTAAACCTGCCATGGGCCAATAGATGGACATGAGTCTGAAAATTCAAAGTGCTAGAAATAAGGGGAACAAACCATAGTAAGAAAAAAATCCACATTTTTATATGATCCCTTTGTAAAATCATTTCATAACACAGAACCAAGAAACAAACAAAAAAATAATTATATGAAGAAAGGAGCTAACATTTATTCCTTTAGAGCAGTGCAGTTTTATTATCTGGCTTGAATCTAGCCTGATAATGTAGGGGGATAAAGCTCTGGCTATGGCCCAGTTGGCCTGACTTTGATCAGTGGCTTGGGCATCTAATGGAGCTACCAGAGATAAGCAACCTCCTGATGGATAGTGTCTATGCAGAAATGGGTAGGTCACTTTTCAAGCCCTGTGTAGGCCAAAAATTGGATCTATTGCCAGACTGGGCAAGGTGTAGGATCAAAGCAGTGTGGTCACCAGAGGCTGAGGGTGGGCACATCCACAGCAGACCATGTCATAGTCACGACACGAAGACCAGGACCGAGAAAGTGCCCTAGTATACATAACAGTATATGTGATGTAGCTCTGCTCCACTTCCCATACTGAAGGCTTTGGTTCCCCTCTTCACCCAACCTGTTATTGCCTATGCCAGGAGGATACCAGAAAACTACCTGTGCTCTCTCTACTACTACCCAAACCATGAGTTAGTACCAAAGGTGGAGGTCAGGAGCAATGGAAGGAGATGTTCAGTAGCTGAATGGTTAGCTGCGAGCCTATAAATGGAAGAAAACAGTTATATAATTGGTCTGTTTTGCAATTAGGGGCTATAAACCATCTTCAATCCACATGAAACATAAGCAATATCTTACTATGATATACCTGACATGTAAGCCATTCAAAGCCATACCAACAGTTTCATTTATAAAGTACTGCAAATAAAGCATTCAGGCATGTTTCATTTCTGTAAATCATGTAAACACACAAAATGCCGTAGCTGTAAATAAACATATTGTCAAACCAAATATTTGCATACAGTCATAAAACAATATATCACTTTTGAAATGCTACAGAACATTGTATTTCTTCTCTGTAACAATCTGACAAGGTTTTCATGGTAGTGAAATCCCACTACCTCTGATTAAGGTCTTAAAAGTGCAGACTATACAATAAATATGTCATAAAATTCTCAATCCTTTGCATAGATGTTGCCCCACTGGGACATATGAGGGCATGTTTCCTGGCTGCATTTCCCCTTTTGTGTACCTTGGTGGTAGTGCACATCTAGTGGCAGCAGCTGCAGTAGGTAAGTTGTTTTTATTTACAGTCATAGTGCAGAGCATTAATGTACCACACATATAGCTTTGCAGTTCAGCACCCAACAGTGCATCAAAAGGCTTCATTTCTTTAGTTTGTGGAAGATTTGAGGACAATCAACACTTTTTATTCAGAGCATATCTGTTAGATTGTATGCTCAATGGCCATTTGCAGTCGTGCTGCAGATGGGAGGGGCAGCATCATGTATTGGAGGGCAGTTCTCTGTTGCATTTACAGATACCAGGGATGTGAAGTTGCAGGGAGGAGCATGAAGGCAGTAGCAACATCAGCAGCAATCAGTGCAGCTGTGCTACAGATAAAGATTTATTCCAAGCAAAGCAAGAGAAAGTTTTGAAGAAGCATGTCAGTATAGTTCTCCAGGTATATTTATCAAAAGTCTAAAACCTCAAAATGAACTTGATTAGATGTTTGGTGTTAAAATATGAAACAAGAGTGCATATTAGGCAACATTTGAAGAGAGGTGTACATTTTACCAATAGTAAATGGGGAAAAAAACATGGTGAGCAATCATTTATCCCCATGGGACTGGTTGTAGTTCATACCTTGACTACAGGTAAACATAGAACCATGGATATATGTGTGTGTATTTGTGTGTGTATGCATGTGGATAAGTGTTTGTGTGTATCTAGGGTCATCAGTGTGCCTTTATACATACATACAAATATTTCAAGCATGGGCATTAATGCCCTTCTAGCTTGCCAATATACCAAAACACTCGTTCCCATAATAAGTATCCAGGCAATTCTTAAAAATATCTAAACTAGTACTTGCTTTAATGTAATTTGGTAGTCTATTCCATGCATCAGCTATTCTGCCAGTGAACCAATTACTACACTTCTCATTCCTATAGAATTTTCTACATAGGTTGTCTCAAAAACATTTTTATTTTGTTTTCATGCACAAATGTACATATAAAAAATACAATAAAACAATAACAAACTATTTACAATATTTACATTCAGCCATGATAAACAATCATTTTATCCATGATACGTTATCAGTATTGGTTCATAAGGTTTCCCAATTTTTGCCATGCTATTTTTTATGAGTAATGTTATGAGTTTTATAACAAATGGTTTGCAGTTCTTTTTTTACAAACAACGTTTGCTAAATTAATAAAATCTTTAAACATCAAATCTTGTTTACATTTCCAGTTCAAAGTAATAACTTTTCTGGTAATTGCAAGAATTGACCAGAGTAACTGAATCTGAGATTTAGGTATTACATTAGGTACAGGAACATTGAATAGGATTAGTGAGTTCGAAATATGACAGTTGTCAGACCATAAAGCATTTACAAAATATTTGAAGTCTTTCCGGTATTGAACAACATTTCTGCATTCAATGAACATGTGAACCCACTTGGCCTCTAGTAATTCATCACATTTCCAATGTTTACTTTCACTGTTTTTGAGTATAAGATTTATTTTATGTGGAGTACAGAAACTCCTATTCATAATTTCCATGTATACAGTCAGATATTTGTTCTCCATTAATCTTTACATATTAATTCCAAAAGTCTGAGTCAAACTTTAGAGTGTCTTCTCTTACTATCTTCTAGATAGATGAGATACTTAGTTTTTGATTATCTGTCTTTTCAAGACTCTAATAAAAAGCTGAATCAAACTAGGTATAGATTCAGTCTTGATACTCTCATTTTGTTTTCTATAAACTGCTGTAATGAGTGTATAAACAACCAATTGTCTTGACTATTATCAAAACTATATAAAAGAGAGTTTAGTGGTTTAATACTCTTATTTTCAATAAACTGATGCCAGAATATCAAGTTATTTTCCTTTAATTTTTGCATCGCATTGATGTTGAAAGAATCTAGGCAATCAGGGGAGTATGCTATAGAGAATATAAGAAATAGAAATTGTTTAATCTTGTAATTAAAATCAATTATATTTTTAAAGTTATTAAATATTTGATTAATGCCATAAAAAATGATCAAACTTCTTATTAAATAAACAAAATTCATGTAAAAGCCAATGAACTCTACTTATTCCATATTGTTCCTTCAGTTGATTTTTCTATAGTTCTGACATCAGTTGTATGAATCTCATGTATTGTTTTCCAGGCAGATATATAGGTAGGTGTGATCCAATGTAATATTACATTAATTATAACGGATTTGGAATAAAGATCTAAGTTAGGGAATGCTATCCCATTACTGTTTCAAGCTGTAATGTGCCATTTATATACAATCCTAGGTTTTAAGGGGAGCCATAAAAGTTTAAGTAGCATGGAATCTAATTTTTAAATAAGTCTTTGGGAGGGGTAGTGTCAATGACTGTATATAAAACAAAGTGTTAGGTAAAATTATCATTTTAATTAAAGAGATCCTATCCTCCATTGTGAAGAACATGTTATTCCATCTTTTGATTAGTTCACCAATGGTGGTTATTAAATTATTGTAGTTTAGTTTAACAGACCCTTTCCATGTACTCATTATACTGACAACCAAATATTCTAATACATCATTCTCCCAATTAAACAGGCTATTCTCTCTTAGGTTTTTGTTGATCTTTTTAATTAGTAATGTTTTGGATTTATTATGATTAAATTTAAGCCCTGAAATTCTTTCAAACTTGCTTAAGGTATTTATAACATCATGGAAAGGACCATCAATATCACCCAATGTTAACAACATATCATCAGCAAATAGTTGTATTTTAGGACAATAGTCCTTATTAATTTGAAAGCCTTTTATATTTTGCTTGTTTCTGATATATGTAGCAATAGGTTCCATTGAAAGAGCAAACAATAATGGTGACAAAGGACAACCTTGTCTAGCTCCCTTGAGGATTCCTAGTGGTGAGGATAGACATGATCCGATTTTCACATAAGCTTGTGCCCCACTATAAATTTTCATTAATAAGTTGACAAAATCTGAGGAGAATTCAAAACCAATCAGAATTCTTTGTAGATAAGACCAACTAATAGAATCAAAAGCCTTTTCTATGTCTAGGCTGATAATAGTTTTTTTTTTTTTTTGCATTTGCATGCTATGTCTATTAATGATAGTAATTTAATAATGTTATTTTGTACTTTTCTATGAAGAATAAACCCTGCCTGCTCATTATGTATTAGATTAGATAATATTTTATTATCTTAATAGCTAATATTGTTATGAAAATTTTATAATCGGTGTTTAGTAACAAAATGGGCCTATATGAATCACATGATTTGGGGTCTTTACCTTGTTTTAATATGGGTGAGAAAATTGAGTATTTCCACGATGGGGGTGTTATACATTTTTGCTTAACCATAGTAAAGACAGTCATAATTTTCTTTATTATATATTCAGGAAAAATCTTATATAGTTCAGGAATTATTTCATCCAGTCCTGGAGCTTTGTTATCTTTTAAATGTTTTATTTGCTCTTTCACTTCTGTTACTGTTATCTGTTTATTTAATATGTTATTTTGTTGCATTAACACCTTCGTAGTTATATTTTCTTGAATAAAAGTATTTATTACATTATCTGTATCCAAAAGTGTTGTGTTATTATTTATATATTTATAGTAGTTTTTGAACACTTCTAATATGCCCATTAAGTTAGATGTACTCTTAACTGAACCATCACTTTTATATTGAATCTCATTATTAAGAATTTGATTGTTTTTTTTTTTAATCTTACCACTATTTTATGTAGATATTTGGGATTTACAGCATAAGATTGTAATTTCAATTTTTCCAGGTTTATGGCTATCTTATGATTCAGAACTTCTAAGTATTTTTTATTTAACTTAGTAATTTTGTTATGTGCTACTTTGTTATTTGGTTTTGCATCCATTTTTATCTTGTCTATTTTTTGTAAGTCTTAAAGTTCTTTGTCCCACTCTCTCCTTTTCTTAAGGCACCAAGATTTTATTCTACCATATATATGAACTTTAAAGGTGCCCACTAGTATAGCATCAGTCACTTCACCATTATTATTGGTTTCCATATACATGTCTATTTCTTTCATTATCCATTCCCTAAAGTCTTTTAACTTAGTTATGTAATCAGGAATTCTCTGTAGAAATTGTAAATTATCTGTATGCATAGTTAATGTAAAGTTTATAGCATTATGATCCGAAAGTGGTCAAGTCATTATAGATACATCACTTATTTTTAAGTATATATTATTTGATACAAAGACCTTATCAATGTTTGTTTGTGTACCAAACTGATATGACTATTGAGTATAGAATAAGGAATAATGTTCTCTTAGACCATATATATCTTTAAGGTTCATCTGGTTTGTATAGTCATTTAACTTCTTGGCTTGAGATGTTAGTTTTATTTTACCAATTTTGGAAGTACCATTGCCTGATAATAGGCAGTTAAAATCGCTTGTTGCTGTAATTTCCCCTTTTGCATTTAAAGTAATCAGTTCCAGATATTTGTCAACATATTCAGTACTCAGTCCTAGTATCCAGTATGTATTAATCAAAGTATAACACTTCCTATTGATTTCCAAAATAACCATGCTTAGCATCCGATCTTTATCTGAAATTGTATCTGTATTTCTTGGCATAGTATAAGTATTTTCCATAGAATAAGAGTGCCCCTTCTCTTAGTCTTAAAACATGAATCAGCCAGAATGGTACAGCCATTGAATGAGTAGTTTTGTAGATCTTTTTTTAATAGATGGGTTTCCTGTAAAAAGATGACCTGGGCTTTATGCATGTTGATATATTTAAGCAAACCAGCTCTTTTGACATTATTGTTCAAACCATTAATATTTAATGATACACACATATGTATAAGCAATTGACCATAATGTGTATGTTATTACTAACTGAAAGACCTTTCTTCCTTGTTGACTTGAAATCTACTCAAAACTTACTTATCATGGATGCATAATGTGTATTAAGCACTACTTTCAAAAACCCCAAACTATTTACAAACACATACATGAAACATAAAGTTTCTGGTTTAGTTAAAAACTTAACAAAACCATCCATCCACCACCTCTCTGATACCAAAAGACACAAATTATCCATCTCTGTTTAGAATATATTCTAAAAAGAAAAAAGAAAAGCATTATGAAAGCAACTAAAGAAATCTGAATCATGAAATATACATTAGAATGAGAGTGTCTAATATATCTGAAGCTATATGAATATGTCACATATAATAACAGCACCTCTATTACATAGATATGTCAGAAATACACATCAGATCAAAGTATGTAATAACATTAGAAGCTGAAGGTTAAGAAGATTATCAGTATTTCCAAGACTTTTCAAGAAACATCAGATGATTTAACCACTTTATCAGTCATCTATCTAACATTTTTCATGTAAGGATCTGTTGAATATATATATATATATATATATGTATATATATATATATATATATATATATATATATATATATATATATATACATAAAATAACACTTATTACAGCATAACTGTTATATTTTGCAATTATACACATATTACTCATATGTATTAACAATATCTATGTTGACATCTTTCATCAGGAAGGGGGGAAAGAGTGAGAAAAAAAGGGGGGTCTCACAGCCCTCTGTTTAGTTACTTAAGGTTTAGCTATATAACATAAGTCTGATGTTAATATGCATAGAGTTTTCTAATGCAGCTCGTCACTTGATGTCATTTAGTTACTAATACTGTCATTAAATCTGCAGAATGTATGTATCTATAAGAGAACATAGCATATTCAAAGGAGTTAAACACTTTTATCAGAACTAATTACTTACCATTTAAAGTATCTAGTGAAGGATAAGAGAATTTCAAGAGAAAAGAATTCTAAGTACAACCATTTAACAAGTTCAAAAGGTCGAATGATGTCATCACTGTTGTTTCTTCATGCTGCAGATAAACTTGTTAAACAGTATCTAAATAGGCTCATGCACAACAGAAGTTGTTTCTAGTGAAGAAAAAAGTACTTTTGGTGGGAAATTCAGATCTTGAAGCTTTTAGAGTTTACAGAAAGCAAAAGATATGCTCAAGCTGCCTTGTCAGTGCATGTCATGAATCTTCACAATGAGAACATTGACACAGGCCACCAGTTTCTTTCCTCACAAAACTTCAACATCATGAAAAATTAACCCTTTTATGTAAAAACAGCTATTTAGAGGTAACAACAGCTGCCTCAAATCAGAAATCATATTATAACATTTCATTTACCCACCAGTTAAAAAAGGGAACCTAGTGTATATATATATATATATATATATATAGATATATATATATATATATATAGGTCTACTTCATTTCATGGAAAGCTCATTTCACTGAAAAACAAATCACTGGGACCAACTCATTGAAAGCTCACTTCACTGAAACTCATTTCACTGAAAGTTATATATGGCATTTTCCCCACTGTAGTGCGATCCTGGAGTTAGCATATATAATAAGGGTGCATGTGGGGGGCACAGCATTTCACAATCACCCCCCACATACTTTGGTTATATATTGTCTTCTGAAAACAGTTATTTATTGCACTTGTAAGTATCCATCTGTATAGTTTAAAAAGTTTATAATATGTGAGGGTCTATGCCCCCACACCCCCCAATGTGGGGGTTGTGCCCCTATACCCCCTTACTATATATACTAACTCCAGGATCGCACTACAGTGGGGAAAAGGCCATATATAACTTTCAGTGAAATGAGTTTCAGTAAAATGAGTTTTCACTGAAGTGAGCTTTCAGTGAATTGGTCCCAGTGATTTCATTTTCAGTGAAATGAGCTTTCCATGAAATTAAGTAGACCCATATACACACACACACACACATATATATATATATATATATATATATATATATATATATATATATATTACTTATATTTAGCTATCTAAAAAACACAATTAATGTACTGTATTAATGTTTAAATGTATATAAACAAGGAGTCTAAAACATCTAGTTAGAGACTTTCCAGAATCAAATATATTATGATTCATAAAACAAAGCATTTAAAATTAAAAGGAATTTATTAATTTGTCATTTAGTTTCTTAGTTTTGTTTGCTCCTTCCTTCATAGACCATCCATTTTTATTTGCCTGTCTCTTCAAACTCAGGGATAAGTGTTCCATTTCTTCTATATCCGATAGTATTTTCTTCTTTTGGATAAATTCTACTGCTTCTTGTAGGGAATCAAAGATCTTCTCTCCTTCTGGCAAGGAGATTTTTATTCTTGCAGGAAAAAGAATTTGAGCTTTAATATTGGCTTTTCTCATGGACTTAATTAGAGGAACACACTCTTTTCTTCTGGATATGACTGTAGAGGTGTAGTCATTGTTAAAATGAATAACTTTTTCACCCATCTTGATAGGGGAATTAATCCAATCTGATTTCAGCACTAAGTCTATGTCTTGTGAGGAAAGAAATCTAACTATTATAGACCTGGGGTTAGATGAACTCAGAGATGAAGCCAGATTTGCCAGGGGCCATGATGAGCCCTCTCAATTTCAAAAGAGGGATTCAGGCATATTTAGTGTTGATGGAAACCACTTATTGAGGAATTGAATCATGTTAGCACCGTCTTCTTTCTCAGAAATGCCATATATTCTTATGTTATTCCTCCTTGATCTACTTTCAGTGTATTCCAGTTTCTCAATCAGCCTGGTGCTTTGTTTCAGAAGAAATTCATTTGGATGTTTATTTTCTGTCACTCTAGTATCTAGCTCAGTTACTGTTTTCTCTAAGGCAAGAATCTGTTCAGATTGTTTTTTTTTTTCACTATTCCATTTAGAAGTTCCAGTTGTTTACTGCATTCTTGTTTGATAATATCTATTTTGTTTTCAAATTTGTTCATTTTTAGTGATAGTTCTTGGATGTTTGTTATTATAAGATGTAATTCTTTCTTCATTGCACTCTTCTGGTGTGGGTTCTTTGAGTTGCTCATCTTGAGATCTCCAGTAGAAAACTTCTTGACAGGAATAATTAAAAAATTCTCTTGACTATGTATTAATTTTTAGAAAATAATAAAGACTCTATGTTAATCTAACTTTTAGTTTACTTTTAGTTAGATTTTTCTAACAATTAAAGAATATTTCCTGTCAGGATATTAAAATCTAAGCAGAGCTATGGATTTCTGCTGCTATCAGACTGCCATCTTGGTCACGCCCTCTACATAGGTTGTCTGATGATTCTCTTGTACTTTTTATTAACCCCAAACATTCACAGAGGTAGTTCCAATAAATCCCCTATATACCTTAATAAGATCTCCTCTTAGATATCTGTAAGAGACACTGTACATGTCCAGATATTTTAGTCTTTCATAATAACTTACATTTTCACATCCATGGATACCCTTGGTATATTTCCATTGCATTCTTTCCAGTTTACTCATGGTTGTTTTCTTATAAGGTTTACCTATTGATATTCCATACTCAAGTTTGTTTCTAATGTAACTAACAAACAATGACTTCATTAGTTTTGATTTCCTATACTTTGTAAATCTTTTTATACAGCCTATAGTTCTGTAACTATCATTAACCAATTGGTTGATATGATTAGAAAAACTCATAGCTGAATCTACTCATATACCCAGGTCCTTAAATAAGTCTACAGTTTCAATCACTGTATGCTGTATTAAATTCACCATTCAGTTTATGCCTACCAAATCTCATATGGTTATTTCTGATGTCCTTATCAGCATATTATTCTCCTGTGCCCAAATGGTCAATTTATTCAAGTTATTTAGCAGACATGCCTTATCTGTAACACATGCAATCAGTTTACCCAATTTCAGACCATCTGCATATAGACTGTAGAACACCTCAGATGAAAAAGTTAGGTCTGAAAGATACAATCTAAACAAGTAAGAGCCTAGGACAGAGCCTGTGGGACACCCTGACTGTAGCCAAGGATTTTGCCTGTCCAGTTACTGTATGATACTTGCCATGTCCAATTTATGGATGTGTGTATATGTCTGTGTGTGTGTGTGTGTGTGTGTGTGTGTGTGTGTGTGTGTGTGTGTGTGTATGTGTGTGTGTGAGTGATTAGTGCCACGACTGTCGTCATGTCAGTAGTCACTTGCTTGTGGTGGCATAGATGTGTTTGTATGTGTGTGTGTGTGTGTGTGTGTGTGTGTGTGTGTGTGTGTGTGTGTGTGTTTGTGCATGTGCGTGTGTATGTGTGGGCTGGGGTATGTTTAGGCTACTGCAAAGTGTGGGCTGATAGGTCAGTATAGTGTGCATAGTGTTCATTTATTTATTATTTATTTATTTATTGACATTTGATTGCCAAGTCTAATGAAGGCCCAGAAAATTTCCAAGTATTACAAAAACATTTTAATAACAATAATTTTACAATTTTCAAAAAATAAAAAATAAAAACATCTACAATGTAAATAATTATACCAAATACAGAATGTGAAAACAATGGGTAAGAATAGAAACAACTTAATGGCCATGATTTAATATTTAGATTAATTTTAGCCATTTTAAAGAGAAATTAAAGATAAGTCAGTATAATACAAACAGGCATTGCAATATGCAGTGAGAGAAAAATCAGGGTTATGGTATATTTAGAAAGAGAGTTGGGGAAAGAAATAGACTGAAGTAAAAAAGTGAGTTACGAAGGGAGAGTGAGGAGGTATTACCTTTGAATAGGTACTTATTCATTTTTATGGGTATAGTTTATCCTGGGGTTTCATTTCAGAGACATGATAATTAGTCATTAATGAGATGTTCCTGTGTGCAGCTTTACCTTGTCTATGAATTGGAGATTGTTACTGTCATTCGAATTGACTTACCTGCTTTAGCCAATCAGTGTGGGTGGAGGGAATGTCTCTCTGGTTTCTGTAGCAAATCAATGAGCAAGGGTAAGGGTAAAGTGCCTCAGAACAGCACAAAAATCAAGATCCAAGTGTAGAAACTCCCTGAGGTACAACACAACAATGAGAAGCTGACCTTTTATTAAAATAAAAATTAAAACTAAAACAAAATGAAAAGAAACGTTTCAATACAGTAAGCGCTTTCACATTTTAAAAGAATGCTTCATCAGACTATTCAAAACCTAATAGACAAATGCATTTAAGAACTTCATTCAATTAATTATTCAACCAATCAGGTATACTATCTAATTATGAATAAATGTTAATTTATGTAAATCCAGCCATAAGCCTGATGTTAAAATCACAGAAATAAATGAATAAACAGATTTATAAAAACTGGTATCTCTTTCTCTCTATCTCTCGTGTGTGTGTGTGTGTGTTTTTGTGTGTGTGTGTGTGTGTGTGTGTGTGTGTGTGTGTGTGTGTGTGTGTGTGTGTGTGTGTGTGTATATATATATATATATATATATATATATATATATATATATATATATGATGTATATATATTGCTATATAAGCTAAAAATAAAAGATTTTGCTTCTTTATTTATGATTGGTTACTCTTGTTATGTTTTATGACAAAGGGGATTTTTATATCCCAAGTGAAGTTGTGGAGATCCCATAAAGCAAACTAAGTAAAACTAAATAAACTTACTGGTTATGTTCAGTATGTTTGTCTTTCTCTGAAAAGTAAAATAGGCAAAGTCAATAGTAGAATAGCATTTGCAGTGGTTCATATCAGCTGTCACAGTCACCCTTTAAAATCTTACTGATTTAAGTGGAAACTATGAAGACGTGTCCAAGTCATTCGAACAAACTGAAGAAGTAAAGAACACTAATGATTCTGGCACAACAGCTCTATTTGAACAGCATTTCTTTAGATGAAGTAAAGCCTAGAAAAGATAAAGTAATCCATTTTCTAACCACAGGGAAATCAAACATTTGACCAATTAAATGTCAAACAATTTAAACATATCTTCATAAAATTAACATCAGAGAAATTAATTTATGGTTTTAATTTGTGTGACAAACATGTTGAACAGAATACATTATCATGGAGTTAAGTTTGTTGATAGTTACTAGCAACTCCATCTGTAGCAATAAATTATAATTTATTTGTACATAAATGAAAGCCTTTCAGTACTGTATGACAAGAGGGGATAGCATACTGCCAGATCTATATAAATTATGTATGTAATAATTTCACAATATTTTAAACAATATTAATAAAAAATTATGCTAGGTATCAGTGGCAACACTTGTGTGCCTTAATGTTTTCTATAAGATGTACTGTTTGTTCATCTCTAGGTCACATAGCCTTTATGAAATGATTGCAGTTATGAAAATAAAGGTAATAGATTTGTAGGAAATGTAAAGCACAACAGTTAATGAATGTAGTCAAAATGGTCACATTTTCTTATCAAAAAAGATAAGTGTAAATGTCAGGAAATGTGAAAAAGATGGTGAACTATGCTACAAAATAGTTTGCTTAACACTCTTTCCATAAGACAATTAATTGAGCAGTTTGCAAAATATTTTCTGAACTTAAAAAAGCTGAAACTCAATTTCAAGATGAAAAATGCAAACTATTATAATAGACTTAAAAGGTTTTGAATTAAATTGAATCTTTGAGTGGCAAACACCAAAAAGATAAAGCAGCCATTCCCATTACAGCCTCAAGTTAAGTGGAAGCAATGCCAAAAAAATTGCATTCCATTGCAAAGTAATTATTTCGCAGAGAGAAGACACTATTTGGCTTCAGCAGAAGGAAACGTTTCAGTAAATGTTACTTATATGAAAACTGATTTCAAATTAATTTCTTTGTCTGAAGCTAGACTTTACTAAATCAATGAAGAATGTATTCTCACAAGAGACCAAATGTAAACATTTCTATGAACAGTACACCAAATGCTTCACCATTGTAAGTACAAAGACAGCTGCATTGCAGCATTCATTAAGGTAGATCTACTCATGTATGTATGAAACAGTCTGAACGTTATTAATCTTTCTAAATGCTGTTCAAATTACTCTGGAAATTCAGTCGTAATGTATGGCCTTGATGATGTTCCTATTAATTTTGCCAATATCATTAATGCTGAAGTAGACTGTCAAACATTTTCTTTTTCATAATGTGTGATAGAGGACTTATTTTCAGCACCAAAAACTGAATGCAAAGACTGAAAGAAAAGTTTTTGCAAGTACTGAGAGTGGAGTATGATTTTTTTCCTATTTGACAATATCCTATGTTGGATTAGAAATAACAGAAAATGATCACTAGCATATAGATATGCCTTTATTTCATCTCAAAAATGCAGCTTTTGCCATCAAGATCTAACAAAATAAAATAATTTTATAATTCAACTAAAGAAGACAAATTGTTTAATTACAACACAAATGTAGCAATAAATAATTTATTAGCAAACAAAAATCAGCCCTTAGCATCTTAAAAACTTTTATAAAAATTGATAAAGGTAAAAATGTGACAGTAATAGATAAATTACATTATGGACTTATTCATAAATTAAAATTTATTATTATTTATTTTATTTTTCTTTGTTGACCAGGAAAGTCTGACTGGGCTGCATAGTCCATTTTCAACAAAGGTCCAGGGAGAAAAGCTCCACAAAAAATATGTTTAAATAAGTGCAGTTGTAGCACACAATGCACTGATGTTAACACCAATATTGAATATAAACATCTGAGCACACAGTGTTGTATGAAGAAATGTGCTGACTAGTGATGTGCAGAGGGATCGAGGGGTGAGGGTACTCAGAGACATGCAATAACTGTGCTCCTGCAAGAATAGCCTATTATGAAGTGATGCATTTAGCTACATAATGGTATGTGAAAGAGTGTTAATGTGGTAATTAGATCTGTTGCATATGCAAATAATGAAATCAAACATGGCAGAATGATTCAGAAATGTATAAAATGAGCACAATGGGTTATGATGGTCTTTTGTTCTGAATGCAATGAATTTTGAGTGTAAAAGAGTTTCATTTGTGGTATAATGCTAAGAGTAATGCCAGTGTTAGAAGGTCAGCATGTTGTGGTATAATGCTAGGAGTAATGCCCGTATTAGAAGGTCAGCATGCTGTGGTATAATGCTAGGAGTAATGTCAGTATTAGAAGGGCAGCATGTTGTGGTATAGTGCTAGGAATAGCAGTATAATGCTAAGAATAATGTCAATATTAGAAGGGCAGCATGTTGTGGTATAATGCTAAGAGTAATGTCAGTGTTAGAAGGTCAGCATGTTGTGGTATAATGCTAGGAGTAATGTCAGTATTAGAAGGCCAGCATGTTGTGGCATAGTGCTAGGAATACAAGTATAATGCTAGGAGTAATGTCAGTATTAGAAGGACAGCATGTTGTGGTATAATGCTAGGAGTAATGTCAGTATTAGAAGGCCAGCCTGTTGTGGCATAATGCTAGGAGTAATGTCAGTATTAAAAGGCCAGCATGGTATGGTTATACTACTAAGAGTAATGTCAGTATTAAAAGCCTGCATGTATAAGTGGTTGCCTTTAAGATAGTGTCCACAATGCTGCAGGTCATCACTCTCCATGTAGCAGATGAGTCTGCCAACAGCTAACACACCATAACTTCTTATACTAGCACCTTCTTGACTGCTACTGTGGAAACAGAGGCACCATATGGGAGTCAGTAAACATGTGCCACCCTCAAAGAGGATCAAGGAAAATACTCGGAATGCTTGACTCAGTGGGCAAGTTGTTTTTTGTAGCATTAACTACTGCTACAAGGACTGGTTGGTGTCTGACAGAAGATACATTTGGAGTTTTGTAGGAGCCAGCTTCTTAAACCCTACACTATGTCCTTGATTTGATAATGTAGCATGTATAGGTGCATATTTCATTTTCACAGAAAGCAGGGGAGGTAACCACCCCTTTGTGGGCATTCTATGGCATATCCCATTTTCCTGGGATCCTGGAGCCACTGACTGCACCAACATTGCCATCAAGACCCCTCCTGCTCCACATGATCAGTATATTGTCCGAAAGGACTTCCTGTCCATCACCTACCAGGTGGTGTACAATGCATATGGTGTTATATATAATGTGTGTGCATTCCATCCAGGTAGTTCTGATATCTGCCCCACGTGTGACCTCTACCAGCATTTTATCAGGGATCATAACTTCATAGGTTCATAGAAAGTTACTAGGCTAGAGGCCCTATAGCTTTTACAAGCCTAGCCATGTTAATCCCAAGTATCCCCATTTGTTTTGGTTTAGGTGGTTCACAGAATGAATTTATGAATAGAGTGGGCCTGTGATCAACACCGACTACCTGTCTCTATGAGGGGCATGGATGCCACCCCAGGGGCGAATTTGTGGTCTCCCATCCAATTAACTAGGTTGCTTTTGAATAGGGTCAGTGAGGACCTCTGTTTTACATGAATAGGGAGTCTATTCCAGAGACGTGGCAGTCTCTGGGAGACATATCTGTCTCTCCAGCATGATCATGTAATGTCACAAGCTAGGTGGAGATTCCTAGAGCGAGTGACTCTTGAGCCATTTGACTTGTGGATGTGTAACATTTCCATTAGGGCAGGGGTGGCGATTGCCCTATAGGCCTGGCACAAGACACCTCTCAGCAGCCTATAAGATGCAGATAAAGTAAAAGGGCTTTCAGCCTATCCACATAGGTCATGGTTTGTGGTCTTCAGCTGCTGCGGGTGTCTAGTGAGATACATGCAAAAGGGTGCATTATACTCTATTAGTGGTCTGATGAGGGTTGCCTACAGTGGAGTTATAACATCCCTTGACCTGGCTATTATGCCCTTGGTTATGAAGTGTGCTATGTAGAAGGCTTTCCTTACCACTGTGAAAACGTGGTGGTCAAAGTTCAGATTGCTATCAACCTGTGTTACCAAATCTAGCTCCAGTAGGTTGGAGCTTGGGGGTGGGGGTTGCTGTCACTACTGTAATTTGTAGGGAACTCCATTTTACCAAAGGGAACAATAATGTATTTTTTTTGCATTTAATTTTAGACCATGGCTTTGGCAGCTATCATTTGTTTGTGTTAGCCCTTCTTGTAATATGTTGACATTGTTGGGGAACTCAATGATTGCTCTCAGTTTGCAATCATTAGCAAATGTGGTGAGCCTAAGGCCATCTGTTTTGGCCTGGGCATCTGAGAAATAGATACCAAACAGTAAGGGGCCTAGCACACACCCATGTGGTACTCCACTGGTGACAGATCTACTAGTGGAAGTGGAGTCACCAGTTTTGCCAAAGTGTGTTCTTTCAGTGAGCCAACTGGCTACCCATCCAGTAACATAAGAGTTAATCCCTATCTGGGAGTGTTTCTCAACTATGCCAGAGAGGGGAATTGAGTTAAAAACCTTGGCAAGGTCGAGATAGGCTGTGTGCACTGTCTTACCTTCATCCATGGCTTTGCTGACATTCTCAAAGAAGTCTACCAGGTTTAATCATAATCTACCCTTAATGAAGCCAAACTGGGTTGGGTCCAGCATTTGGAGGTCACCTTTGTCCTTGTTGATAAGGTCCATGCTAATACTATCCATAGTCTTGCAGATGGGGCTGGTTAGACTTATGGGTCTGTAGGTTTTAGGGTCAATTGATGACCCCTCTTTGTGCAGGGGGGATTACTGTTGCTTACTGTTCTCCATTCTGCAGGAACATAGCCAGGTCTCAAGCTATGATTAAAGAGAACACCAAGTGGGTCTGCTAGGTCTTGTTTTACATTATTTAATAAACAACCTGGGATATTATCTGTTTTTTGGCTTTGGCAAGCACTGAGATGACCTGTTATCTAGAGATACTAGGCAAAGGGCTGGTGTCAGGTATGCTTTGGGATATGGTAGGTAGGGATAGGGGTGAAGTTTGTGCTGAATCTGTCAGCTAGCAGGTTGGTGAGATCTTGGTGAGATCTTCCAGTGTAGTATGAGTAATGCCATATGCAATCAGTTTGGCACATAGCTGGGCATTCCCTTTTAGACTTTGTACATAGTTAAAGAATCTCTTATGATTATCCTTGGCTAGGGATGTGATTTTAGTTTTGTAATTTGATTTAGAAGACTTTACATGATTTCTGATTTTCTTGTTTAGGCTTAGGTGCTTAGGAGGGAACTGTTCCTCTGCAGAGTGATATCTCTCTTGCTTTTGGACAACAGTTTCTTCATCTTGTTATTTCATCTGTTTATACTTGAAGTCCATCATGGTGGTTTGTTTTTACAGAAAGGCCTGGTCTTGATCTGGTCAGGTACAGCAGAGTTTATGCAGTCTCTTAAGTGTTGTTACAGGACATTTGTATACACTTCCACATAGTGATCATTAATGTCTGCAATTCTGGGTGGTCTGAAGCTTTTTATATCATCATTTAGTATGCTGTAGTTAGCTTTGGTGAGTTTTTTTATAATTTTTGTTCCTGTGAGGGTGTCACTTTCAGTGGTTACTTCAAGCAAGACTGATTTGTGGTCTGACCTAACCAGAGAGGGCATCACGCATGGGGAAGTACAGTGACCCCCCCATGTTGGTGAGTACTATGTCCAGAACATTAGAGCCAATAGTGGGTGTGCAGACTATCTGTTCCAGAGCATTTGTGTTAACAAAGTCCAGGAACCTCTGGGCGAGCATGTTTTGGAAGGATAGTTGAAATCTCCCATGACTAAGGTGTTGGGCTGTATGGCGAGGGATTCCAGCAAATTGAGGTAAGCGATGTGTTTACCCTGGTTCATGATGGGGGATCTACAGCTAGCAATGATGTGTAAGGCTACTTTCCCAATAACTAATTGAACATGAAGTAGTTTGAGAGAGTAATGCTGTTTGACCAGTCTCAAAGTGTATTTGGTTTTAATGAAGATGGATACACCTCCACCTTTGGTTGCTTCACGCTCATTTGGAGGTCTGACTGTGTGGAAGGCATTTTAACCTTGCACAGCTGGGGGGGGGGGGCTCTCAGTGACCTTGAACCATGTCTCAGTAACTGCACAGACGTCAGCATCCTATAAGGTGAGAAGTGCTTTCAGGGACTACAGTTTCATGTTTAAACTTCTAGTATTAAGCAGCATGACCCTGGGTTTGTCTTGATTAGATTTTATGTTGGAAAATTTGTTGTTTTAACATTGCCTAAAAAGGCATTAAGAGAGAGGCAAGGGCCTTTTCCAGCATCCAAAAGCCTAGGGGGGACAGGTGCAGACTATCTCTAACAAAGCAATGAGGTCTTTCCTCCATATCCTCCCAGGCTGACAGATACTGTATCCCCCTGGACTGGCAACAGAAGCTGAGCCAATTGTTGAAGTCAGTCATTTCTTGTTTATATTGTGGCATCATCCTGGGTGAGGGTAGGATACTGCGTAGGGCTAGGGACATACTCTTCTGGGCATATAATCAGAGAGTTCCATAATATCTTTCTTCATATAGTCCAGAGAGGTATGTCTCAAGTAATTCACTCCAACATGGACTACAACAGAGTCATAACGATACTTGTTGTTGAACGACTTGAGTGCATGCATGATTTGTCAGATCCTGGCACCTGACAGGCAACTGACAGTGATCTTTTGATTGTCCTGTCTAGTGAGGGGGGCATCTGTGGGTGTCATTATGGAATCGTTTATTACCAAGACATTTGATGTGTTTTGCCTTAGGGCCTTATTTGTTGAGACATGGATGTGTGTGTTGATATGTGTAGTGGTTTCTTTATGCTTAGTGGTGAGTGTGGGTGGTGTGCTTCTGGGAAGTCTTTGTTCTTTTGGTAGACTTTTAGTGAGTACCTCCACATATGTAGCTTTATGTGTCATGACTTTATTTTGTGTGAGAGGTGAGGTTTGAGTGAGAGGTGAAGCGTGGGTGCTGACAACCTGTTTGATGTCTAGTTTGTTTTTACGTGGGAGAATTGACTCCAGTTCAACAATGTATTTGCATCTATCACATAGGGTGTTAATTTGCTTTAGGAGTAAATGGTTGTCAGTATACATGAAACAATTACTACATTGCCTAAAGATACCCATATCAATCAAGCTGGCAAGAAAAATTATGGAAAACTGCCTGTCCATTGTGGCAGGATTTTTCTGAATGTGGTATTTGGGAAGAAAGTGGGCTAGCTGGACTTAGTCACAAACAGCAAAAACGAAACAGCAATTCAACTAAATACAAAGTGCAATGCTGACTTAAAATATACTTATTTTTAAGTTTTTTTTTCCAGTGGATGCCTTGAATTTCAGTGCAGATGTACTCCAGACCTCAGGCTAAAGTTGCCAAATGTTGAGCAGCTCTGGTAAACTGGGCACAAATCCATGCAAATGTGAGGCTTTTATACGGCTAATTTAAACAGTTTTAACACAACTGCCAATGGGAAAGCTTCAAACTGAGCCTTTCTAACTCAGATGGGTCCTAGCTACATACTTCTGCCACAAGGATGCAGGGAGGTCCTCTTAATGTAAAATGGCCAGTTTAAGAGCACAGTGATACCAAACAGTCAAGATTCAGCTGGTCTGACTCTAGCCTATGCTATATAAGGCAATGAAACACAATGTCAAAGCCTAGAGTAAAAAGCAGTTGGAAACAGCAAAGCTTGAAGCAGTAATTCAATTAAATACAGTTAAGAAAGTGCAGTGATTGCTTAAAATAGACTTATTTTTCCATTTTTTTTCAGTGGATGCCTTGAATTTCAGTGCAAATGCACTCCAGACCTCTAGTTAAAGTTGCCAATTGTTGAGCAGCTTCAGTAAACGGAGAGGAAAACCCATGCAAGGAAACACAATTTCTAGGTGGGAAGGAGTAAGGGAGAACCACTTAAAAGTCAAATTGAGATTGTTTAGTCATACACTATTAGATGACCTGCAGTGGTACCACCTTCTGCACAAACTGGCAGCTCTTTGAGCAGATGTGACCAGTGGGAGACTATGGAGAGCATTTCATATAGAGGATTTCAAACTGGAGAGGTTTGCTTATATGCAAGCATAGGAAATGTCAGTAAATTCAACCAAATAAATAAATGCAGCAATGTGTTAAATATCACTGAAACAGTTAGAGCAAGTGCAAAAAAATATAGTTATATAAGCTTTGTAGGTCCAGATGATTTTAGAAGCAAAGTCTTGCAGTCAGAGGTATCATAGCCAGGCAGAATGACGCTCTGAATAAATGAGCACAATCACACAAAAATGTAATTCTTTTATATGAGCAGGATGAAAGATTTTTATAATGCTAAACCCTCAGGCCAATCAGATAAAAACACAATATGCTATCGACCAGCAGTTCCCACTTTGGATGGGTTAAATTTAGCTCTCTGCTCCCACCAAAGTGCAAAATAACCATTCCAATGTAAAACAAATCTGGCTTTGAGTTGAAGTACAGTAACAAATGCTTTACAACAGAAGTAAGAATTCCTCCAATATCAGGAAACCTTGGAAATAGGTTCACTAATCTTGACAAATGTTCACAACACACAAAAAACACTTTGCAAAACTTTGAAATATTTTGGCATACTCACTCAGAACAGCTTTTGCAGTATCAGAGGAGGTTAGGGCATATCAGAATATTGTTAAAATACCCTAGTAACAAAAAAATGAAGTTTCTTTAACAAGTGCAGGCTGAAAAACAGTGATACATTCAACAACATAAGTAAATGCAGCACAAAAGTGTTAAATATCACTGAAACAGTTACAGCAAGTGGAAAAAATATACTTACATCAACTGTATAGTTCCAGATGATTTTAGAAGCAATCACAGTCTTGCAGTCACAGGTGTAAAAGCCAGGTACAAGGAAGCTTTGAATAAATGAGGGGTGAGACCCACACTGCCAGCCATTGTGCCTTTGATAGTCTGTTCCCATGGATATAGGCAACATACTATTCATACTGGTATACAATGTTTTGTACTGCAGATGATACAGGATATACATTAGAACCATGACTTCCATCCATAGTGCCAAAACCATGGTGAAGATGGGTTAAAACACTACACTATCATAGGCACAGAATATTGTCATACATGTGCACTAATTTGTGAAGACTCACTTTCACTGCTTGGATGCATCATGTGGCACACTACAGTATGTACCAGAGATGTACAATAAGATATTTTGTGGTCTGCAGTACCCACAGTTAGACAGACCTCTTTGTAGCAGCAGAGGATTTAGTATGGAATCAATGGAGGAAAGAGGTGTAGCAATAACCTATGTGAGGCATAGTGAGGCCATACCTCTCAACTGTCCACATTTTTGCAGAACGTCCAGATTTTTGCATTATGTTTTTGGTGTATTCTTCATAAATTTGTGGCAGATTAGTGAGGACTGAATTCCCTAAATAATAACAGGCATTTGAGTTTTATCCTTCATATCCTTCAGAAAATGCATGGTGGCACAAGAACTTTTATTCTAGCAACTTTCTAAGTTATAGGTTCATAGGTTCATAGGTGTTTGCTAGGCTAATGGCCATGGATCCTTTACAAGCCTAGTCCATAGAAGTGCTCTGGCGTTGTGCAGCCCGATGTTAGTTCCCAGTCCCTCTATCAAGTTAAGCCACTAGACTGATCCCTGGGATGAACTATTACCCATCCACTCATCAAGATTTCTCTTGAAGAGGGACAGCGTGGTGCTCTGCTTGACATGTATGGGAAGTAGATTCTGGAGCATGGGCAGTCTCTGGGTAAGGAACCTGTCCCTCCAGCATGTTCTGTTGATTGTGGTAATGAGGTTGAGGTCTCTGGAGCGTGTGGTGTGGAGGGATTGGAATTTCTTTAGATGTAGCATTTCTAACAGAGCTGGGTCAGACCTGGCTTTGTAAGTCAAGCAGAGAAAAGCTAGAGTCTTTCATGTCTGTCCATGTAGGACATGTGTTTAATGCCAATGATCCTCTTCGTGAGGTACTTCTGTGGCCTCTCCAGCTGTTGCAGGTGTCTAGTGAGGTACATGCCAAATGGGGCATTGTACTTGATAGTTGATCTAATGAAGGAAGAGTAGAGAGTGACAATGATCTCTTTCTTCCTGGATACAAAACCCTTAGTAATGAGATGTGCCACATAGAAGGACTTTCTGACCACAGTGGCAATGTGTTGGTCAAAGAAGAGGTTGCTGTCAACCTGCATCCCCAGATCTGTTATAACTCCATCAGTGTTCACTGGGCTCCCATCGATGTGGTAATTAGTGGGAACTGAGTTTTTACCAAAGGTGATGATGACGCATTTTTTGGCATTAAGCTTAAGGCCATGGTTTTGACACCAGTTACTGGTCTCAGTCAGGCCTTTCTGTAGGATGTCTGTATCACTTGGGGAGTTAATAATGGCTCCCAGCTTGCAGTTGTTTGCGAACTTGGTCAGCCAGAGTCCCTTTGTGTTGGCCTGGACTTCTGAGAAGTAGATGCCAAACAGCAGAGGGCCCAGGAATGATCCCTGTGGGACTCCACTCATGACTGGTCAGCAGTCTGACTTGGAGTCTGCTACTTTCACACTGTGTTCTACCTGTGAGCTAATTTGCAACCTGCCTAGTGATATAGGGGTTGATGCATAGTTTGGTGAGTTTATCAATTATTTCTGAGTGAGGAATGGTATCAAAGGCCTTGACCAGATCAAGATAGGCTGTATGCACTGCCTTACCTTCATTGACAGCCCTGGTGACAAACTCAAAGAAGTCAACTAGGTTGAGCAGGCATGATCTCCCTTTCACAAAGCCAAATTGTGTGGGGTCTAAAGTTTGAAGATTGTCTATATCTTTGTTAATCAGCTCCATGATTATGTGGTCCATGGCTTTACATATCAGTCTCATCAGACTAATGGGGCGATAATTCCCAGGGTCTATAGTCGCTTCCCCTTTATGGAGAGGGATGACTGTAGCAGTGCACCATTCGGTATGGACAAAGCCTGAGGTGTGGCTGTGACTGAACAGGGCACACAGACGTGGTGTCAATTTGCTTTGTAGTTCATGTAGAACACAGCCAGGGATATTATTGGGTCCCATGGAAGCTTTATTCTTGGCCTTGGACAATGCAGTTTTAACCTGTTCTGTAGTAATGCTGGGTGCCTGGCATTCTTTTGGTATTGCGATCGGTCCTTTGGGGGGGCAGAGGGGTAAAGTTGGCACTGAATCTGTCGGCTAATATGTTGGTACTATCTGTTGGCTGAGTATAGGAGGTACCATTGTGCAGTATCTCAGAGCAAATCTGGGCATTGCTGTGGAGGTTCTTGATATAGATATAGAAGGCTTTGTGATTGTTTTTAGTGTCTGCTGCAATTCTGCCTTCATAGTTGGCTTTAGAGGATTTGATGAGTGATCTCAACTTTTTGTTGAGGCTAATAAGGGAGCTTTACCAGTCTTGGGACTTCACCTATTTCTGAAACAGTTTCATCCTTCTGATGTAGAGTTTATTAATGGCAGGGGACCAGCAGATTAGCTTCCTTTTTTGGAGGAGAGTGTCTTGGTTCTGTTGGGTATGACTAGTTCCATGCATTTGTGTACATGTTCGTACAGTGCATTGGTGTATGATTCAGCAGTCATGCAGCTAATTTCCATTGGCATGGGTGCAATGAAGTTAGCTACCTCTGTTTTTAGGAGTCCAAAGTCAGCTTTGGAAAAGTTTTTCAAGATGGTTACCTTTGCGGGATGTGTGGGTGAAATGTGGATTTTCATGGTGATTAGTTTATGGTCGGATCTGACCGGGGAGGGATTGACTATTGGTGTAGAGCAACAGTCACCCCTGTTAGTAATAACCAGGTCAAGGATGTTGCTTCATCTAGTGGGGGACAGAATGAGTTGGTCCAGGGCATTGGAACTGATGAATTCCAAGAAGAGTTGGACCAGTGTATTGGTGCTTGAGTAGTTTTCCCAATTGATGGAAGGGTAGTTGAAGTCTCCTTGTAAGAGTGTGTTGGGTTGGACCTCGATATATTCCAGGGTGCTTAGGAACATGGAGTGAGAGTCTAGGGACATGGTTGGAGACCTATACCAGGCTATGACCCGGATTGCCATCTTACCCAATGTTAGTTGTACCTGAAGTATCTCTGATGCGTTATGCTGGGCTACTAGTCTAGAGATGTGCATATCCTTTATGAATATGGAGACACCTCTGCCTTTGGAGCTTCTGTCAATGTTTCGGGGCCAAAGGTGTGGAATGAGTTATAGCCTGGTAGTGCAGGGGTGCTTCCTGCTACTTTAAACTAGGTCTCCATTACAGCACAAATGTCGATGTTCTCCATTTTGAGAAGTGCTTCAAGTGAGTGCATCTTGAGATTTAGTCTTCTAGTGTTGAGCAGCATGACCCTCAGATTGCATTTATTTACAGCTGTTATGGTGGTAATTTGGTCTTTGGAACACCACCTAAAAAAGGCACTATAGGAGTGGCAAGTACCTGGAAACCCAGGGGTGACAGATGCAGGCCATCTCTGGCAAAGCATCAAGGTCTGTCAATCATGTCATGCCAAGCAGACAGATACTGGATCCCCTTAGAATGACTCCAGAAACTTAGCCAATTGTTGAAGTCAATCATTTTTTTGTTTGTACTGCTGTATCATTCTGGGTGACAGTAGGATACTGCTCACGGCTAGTGTCATACCTGACTGGGCCACATAATCCAAGAGCTTCACCATGTTTCTTTTCATGTAGTCCAGGGAGGTGCATCTCAGGTCATTCACACCCACATGGACAATAATAGAGTCATACTTGTACTTGTTGTGGAGTGATCTGAGAGCATGTGTTATGAGTCGGATTCTGGCAAGTGATAGACAGCTGAATGTTATCTTCTTCTTATTCAACCTAGTGAGTGGGACATCATTGTGCCTCACTATTGAGTCACCTATGATTAGTGTATTGGGCAAGGTGTTTAGCCTTAGGGTCTTAGGTTAAGGGGCACACTGTGGAGGTGAGCTATTTGTCCTTCAGTTTGTGCTGTGTTGTGGTGGTCGAGTGCATTTCTGTCTTGAAGGTCTCTGCTGTTTGGGTAAATTTCTAGTGAGGGCCTCTGCGAAGGTGAGTGTATGGTTTGTGTTTTTATGTGAGTTCTGTGATAGTGGGTGTTCTGGAGGGCTATGTGGTCCATGTGGTATGGTGCAGGTGTTAACCTTCTCCTCTTGACCAGCTAGACTGGTCTTGGCAATATTTAAATTTTGCCCCTAGTTTTGAGGCTTTGTCCCCCTATTATTTTTGTCTTTGTCCAGATTTTTTTGTGCTAAGAAGTTGAGAGCTATGAGTGTGACACAGTACATAGTAGCACTGGTGTGACTCATTGATGCCATCTGTGAAGGTGACTTTTGTGTAGCTTGAGTGAAAATGACATGAACAGGACATCCATCAATATTCACAAGGGACGGCAGAGGTTTCTTGTTCTCATATGTGGTGGACATGCGCATGCCCTTCACTACTGTGACATCAGATTGTATTATGTACATGATATTATCATTGACCACATGTGACCCACTGCTATCATAAATATGTCAACCTGTTACACTTGACCCTCCACCAGTGGAAACTCTAAAAACATAAAGATAAAATACCTGTGCCAGTACTGGAAAACAGATGCCAGTCCTACCAACACATGGCATGCACCGCTGCATGTAGTGGAGGTCATCATGGTGATAGCAATAATATACCTAGGAAACAGTTAATACATATGTGGTCTGCTGAATGACCCATTCAGACCAATATGTCACTGTACAACAGCAATGGGACAGGCTAGTACTAACCTACTGCATCCCCTACAGATTCTGGGGCAGCTGCCATATGTCAGGGTCACAAATCCAAACCACTACCATATATGAGAGTCCTCTCTCCCATTACAGAGAGGGTTACCAGGAATTCCTTCATCTCTGTGAAATGCTTCTGTGTTGGTGGTCTACCTCCTGTGGTAGACCCATGTCTGGCGAAATCCTGTGACTGAGCTTTTTATGACACTAAAATAGTCCTAACTGCATTGTGATTATGTTAATAAGGTGCTTTAATGTTATTACCACTATAATATGATGCATTATTGGCCAGAGTCAGCATTTCCATGCTTGTCCTTGCCTAATACCCAGTCTGGGAAGTCATATCCACAGACCACTCCTGCATGGACACTGGGAAGCCAAACTATGTTAATCTTCCTTCCCATCATGTAGCCTTGCTGACTAACAATGAGCATCACATGGTGTCCATTATCTGTTTACATTTGCATTCAGCTAACATTTCTCTCTTTGTTCTGACCTGAAGAATGTGTGTGGTCTCTTTGGGTACTGGTTTCTGCCAGGCTCTAACCAGGTGCAGCCAGAAGACAAAAAGCATTCTGTTCTTACTGCACAGGGATCATGGGAAGCACATGCTGGAACAGTATGATATACTATATCTACAGCTGATGCCTGGCACCTGCTTACAGTGATAGTGAATGATGAATGACCCTGACATCATCCACCATGGTGAGAAGTCAGTACATGTACAGTGGCATATAAAGACACATTTTTCATATGCTCCAGTAGTGGAAGACAGAGGTTATGGACTGAGAAACACATTTTTGTAGTAAGCACTGTGCAAAACAGCATGATCAGTGCTTTCTCTACTAAGCACTCTCTATATTATTTTGCAATGTAATTTTTGAATATTGTCTTTTTCTGTCCTTGCCTTTGGTTGGCATGGACACATTGTATTGATTACTGCCTCTTCTACATTTTTACAGTACCCAAGGAAACCGTATTTAATTTGTGATCCTGCCTAAGAAAAAGTAACAGGCTTTCCAGGTGGCAGCTAAGTGTAGTACATGGACATGAACATTGAAAAGTGATATGGAAGTGTAATAAAAAAGTGCACTATTGAAAATATTTTTCTATTTTTATTTTTGTTCCCTCTTACTAAAGGGTCAGCTATGGTGCAGGATGTGGTATGCTGGTAGCCACCTGAGCTAATATCAGTCAATGGGCCTATTGCAGGGCCACCAGTGGTCATCAGGCCTATAGAGGAATAAAAGCTACCTTGTGGAAGGTGACCTGAAAGGTGCACTGGTAGTCTCTGTGGCAATCTGTCAGAGGGACAGAGACTCCTTCTCTTACTCTGAGAATAGCCCAGAGAGGTCCTGTGAATCACCAAACAGCAGGTGCAGTGGCTGGCTGCAACTAAGCTGGGCTGGCAGCTGGATACCTCAGCTGGGACCCTGGAGTATCTAGGACTCCTAGAAACATGCAGACAGCCCCTTCCACTGAGCCACTGGAAGTAGACTCTCTCCATGATACCAGCCACAACGGTGATAGAAACTTGGGTGCATTCTCCTCTGGGTCAGTCAGACAGGCATTCCATACCATGCCCTATCCCCAGTCATGATGTTTCTCTTTCCAGTGTACAATAACTTATCAGTGGAGCTGTCTTCCCCATGACCAACTATCATCCCTTTGTCTGTCTGTCTGTGAACTCCATTATCATCCACCTGTTGTGTCCATACTTCCCATCTCTCTCTCTTTCCCTTTCTCTCTCCCTTTATTTTATATTTGTTTGGGTGCTTCTGATACATTTCCTGTACCCTGTCTCTTCCCTGCATATTTTTACTACCATCCCTATCTTCTGCTCATTGTCAAAAAAACAAAAAAATGGGCAAATGCCCTAGTCCTTTACTTATTGCCCTCTGATGCTTTACTAAGGGTCTTCATCTCCTTGCTCTTGACCCATTTTTGGCTGTGCTACCTCCCTCCCTTTTCCCCATTTATACAGTGCACTAAGTTGCTACTGCACTTTCCTGGCTCACTGTGACCTGCACACAGTGCCCATTTTGTAAATGTGAATACAAATAGCATAAGGCATGCCACCTTATTGTGCCTCTCATTCGGGTCATTAAGCATCCAGAGTGCTGTTACTGTAGAAGTACAATGACTACCATTAAGGAGATCATGATCATTTACTATGCAGCCTGCTATTCAACATGATGGAACTATGACAAGCATTACTCACACATGTTGAGTTAATCCATCTGCTACATACCTCCTGCATTATGGGTCACATACCTCATGCAGTATGGGTCACATACCCCCCTGCATTATGGATCACATATCCCTTCCTCCATTACATTGTTTTTAAACATTTTATAGCAATCATTGGGTTATATGCATTTGGCAAATAATCAATTAACTCAATACCTAGAGAATCTTAAGAAATTATTGTAATTTTGATATGGAGATCAATTATATTTCACATAAAGATGTTTTTTTTAACTTGCAAAGAGGTCCAGTATTTTATGCCAGATAGCAGTTCACAAGAATTTAATGGACATTCCTACGAAGCCAGAAAGTTCTAGCATTAATGCTAATGTTTCTTTACCAAGAAAAAAAAACTGTGGACACGTGTATAACAATTTGTACAAAGAATGAGATCACATAAAGCTGCAGGCTACTTAGGACAATCAATGAAGCTAAAATGGGGAAAAGATCATTCCAGAGCAACAGCTGATATAGAAGACCAATATGGATCCATAAAGCATGAAGATGGAATAGAGACAATATCATTATCTGGGGGGGGGGGGGGCTTCTTATAATTGCTTACATTTATGTGGACTGATTTTTTTTAATTCATTATTTTCTTGAAAGCAAAATATGTCAAATGTACATAAATGCTGTTATGTAAAATTTTGAAAGGCATTATGTATATAACAGTGAGTATTCTTACTCAAGGTTATTTATTATGGGTGGTATATATATATATATATATATATATATATATATATATATATATATATATATATATTTTTTTTTTTTTTTTATTTTTTTTTTGTAGAAATTGATGACTGACTGTTATGTGTACAGATAAACTGCACAGGATTATTTGCAATGCAGTTCTGACATTGATATAAGTAGAAAAGAAAAGACACTCCTGTATGTTAATTTACAGCAGAGAGTTATGAAAGAGAAAAGCACATTGTGTAGGAAAGAAGCAAATGAAAACACTTTCATTTATACATGCACTTACTATTGAAAGTTCTCTGTGTTATAGTGAACTGCTAATGCTAACCTTAGCCATTCAGAAGTGCAAAGTGTTCAACATTACACATACAACATTATTAGACAGATAACAAGGGGCTATGGCATAAAATGTGCTGGATAACTCTTAAATTATTAAGTAATCTGCTTCAAAAGTGTTAGCAAGACTGGAATGAAAAGGGAAAGTCCAGAACATATATTTTAGTATTGGAGTATATAACACATGCAGAAATAGTGAAAGTGTTTCATGAAATTTGGTGTCATATCAATATACAATAGAAATCTGAAATCCCTTTTCCTGTACGTTTTTCAGTTTCGTACTAAAATGGAAAATGTATTGCAAACTGAAGCAGTAAGAGACCAAACCACGGCCAACCCACAGATCCAAATAAAAAAATTATGAACATACCAAACATACACAAAAGACTACAATAAAAATTGATCCAATATAAAAACAAACACAAAAAAGAGTTGGTTAAGTGCTTTCATCCCACTAATGTTTAAGACTTTATCAGAACCAAGCAACTGGTAAAAAAACACAATTTAAATATAGTACCTTCCCCACCCATCTTCATGTACAATCAAATTTTTAAAGCTACACTGCTCTAACATCTAAAAACTGTTATAAAGTACTACTGAAATAAGTGTACATAGTGTATTTAAAAATTCATATTATTGTAATGGGCCAAAAAAACCCCACAATTTGTTCATCCTGTAATTTTGTCAATTCACGCATAATAGAAATAGTGTCATTGAGTGCCGGGGAGTTGGAAGCATCTATTTTCAACTGCCAAATCATTTCCTGATACAAAGTATTATTTTTCTGTTTAACCCCCATACACAATGTAGTTGATTTGTTTCTAAGATTACAAATTGAAACATATTGAATGTTGTACATGTTAGGCAATGCCTAGCTAATGCACTTTTATTCTTCTTCTTTTGTATGTTGTCGTTGTGTTGATATATTCTATTGTATAAAACATTATCTGTTTTCCCCACATAGAAAGTGCTACAGGAACTGCATATAGCTAAATAAATTATCCTGATAGCTTTACAATTATATCTACCTGTTTTTTTTCCATTTTGTTATAGTATCCAAAATACCCCCTTGCTACAGTATCTATAAAAGGACATTGTTTGCAGCACTCACATTTTGAGGTTTTATAAGTTAAATACTGCACCTCATGATGGGGTCCCTCTGAAATATTTTTATACTTGTCCTGCTCTTAAGAGTACAATTGGGGTGGGATCCAATGTACTTAAGAAAAATCCCTTTACTGTCTAACATATATCAATTATCATGTATAATTTTCTTGATATCTGTGGTGTCCAATGTGTAATGAACAATTATACTATTATATATCTTTTTCCGTTTAACAACTTTTCAACTCCAATACTTGTTCAATGTTTTCATTAATAATGATCTCATGGTAACCCCTCTCTAAAAGGATCACCTTCGATTTATTTAATTCATCCAGACAATAATCATCTTTGGACTTAAGTCTTGAGATCCTGATGCACCGACTTTTAATTAATCCCCCTTTTTAATGCATCAGATGACTTCTGTTAAAATATAAAAAAGAATTACTGAATGTCAGCTTTCTATATATAGCTGTTTCGAGGTTGTTCTGTTCCCCTTTATAAATCTTTATGTCTAAAAAAATGAATCCCCCAGGTGTCAACATGGGAAGTAAACCTTAAAAATGTGATGGTAGTTTTGAATTCACAAACAAATTCTTTAATTTCTAAAATGTCCCCTATCCATAGCAAAAAAAGATAGGCAAGGAAGATTTTATATTTAAATTGTTTTTTTACCAGTTACTTGGTTCTGATGAAGTCCTAAACATTAGTGGAATGAAAGCACTTAACCAAGTTTGTTTTTATATTGGACCAATTTTTATTGTAGTCTTTTGTGTATGTTTGATACGTTCATTAAATTTGTTCAGCAACTGTACTTGAACCTGTGGGTCAGCCGTGGTCTGTTTTTTGATATTAGGTTTTTGCCCAACTTATTTCATGTCTATCCAGAATTCATTGGTTATGTGAAGCAGTGAGCCATATTTACTACCACTTGAAATGAATGCAATATTGACTCCCTTGTCCACAGGTACAAAAGGTGCAGAAAATGTAATAGTAAGATCAATAGCTATCCATTAATAACATGAAGTTTGATGTAAGGAAATGTCACCAGCTGCAGTTCAGAAATGGTAATTTACTATACATGATGTCCATCTATTTTATACTATGTTGACTATGCCGTCAGATCTTTGCAAACTCCCTCCAAGCCCTCCTCACTCTACAGAATATAGATATCAGTGCAGTTACTGAGATGTGGTTTAAAGCTGCAGACAATAACCCAGCAGTGCAAGGTTTTAGCGCCATCCACCCTTTTAGACTATTAGCTGCACAAACAGAAACTAAAGGTGGGGGTATCTTGATATACATCAATAGCAAGCATACCTCTAGTTTGGTTAAACAGGATAATGCACTGGAATTTCTCCATGTGCAGGTCACCATAGATAAAATCCTGTACCATATCCTAGGAAGCTATAGGTCACCCTCTAAGTCCCATGAAACTCATAGTACATACCTAAACCTATTGGAAACACTCACCATCCAACCTAGCACCTTACTTATGGGGACTTTAGTTATCTTTCTGCAGACTGAGAATCCAACATGAGCCCAAATATGCAGGCTCAGAGATTCCTGGACTTCGTAAGTACAAATACCCTTAACCAGTTAGAACATGTGCCCAGCAGAGGTTCCAAAATAATGGACTTCATACTCACAAATATGGAAGATGCTGCACCACCCCCAATGTCACATCTTCCCTAGTAAGGTCTAACCATAAAACTGTTTCCTTCAAAATCAAAATCGGCTTGGTAACCCCTGTAAACCCGTAACAGTTAGGAACTATTCCAGGGCAAACGAATTCAATGCCCCTCCAAATCCAGAAAACATAACAGCCTATGCAGAATTGTTCACATAAACTCTGTACAACCATGTCAATGGCTGCATACAGGCTGTTGTACCTACCAGAATTTAGCCCAAAACTAACTCCAAAAACAAAACACCCTGGTGGTATCCGAGATTAAATTACAACAAATGGAAAAAAATCATGGCTAAAATCAGGAAGTGTAACTCCTATAAAGATAAGAACTCTCTTTTCAAAATAAACAGGCAGATGAGAGGGCTTATTACATACATACATACAAATATTTCAAGCACGGGCATTAATGCCCTTCTACCTTGCCAATATACCAGAACACTTGTTCCATTAATAAGTGTCCAGACTGTTCTTAAATGTACCTAAACTAGTACTTGCCTTAATGTAATTAGGTAGTCTGTTCCATGCATCACCTACACAGTCAGAGAATGAATTATCACACTTCTCATTCCTACTGAACCTTCTACATAGATTGTCTGATGATTCTCTACTACTTTTTGATAACCCCAAACATTCCCAGAGGTAGTTGTCACTAAATGCCCTATATACCTGAATAAGATCTCCTCTTAGATATCTATAAGAAACACTGTACAAGTTCAGATATTTTAGTCTTTCATAATAATTAAAATTTTCACATCCATGGATGCCCTTGGTATATTTCCACTGTACTCTTTCCAGTTTACTCATGGTTGTTTTCTTATAGGGTTTCCACTGTTATTCCATACTCAAGTTTGCGTCTATTGTAACTAACAAACAATGACTTCATCATTTTTGATTTCCTAGACTTTATAAATCTTTTTATACAACCTATAGTTCTATAACTATCATTAACCAATTGGTTGATATGAATAGAAAAACTCATTGCTGAATCTACCCATATACCCAGGTCCTTAAATGAGTCTACAGTTTCAATAACTGTGTGCTGTATTAAATATTCACCTTTCACTTTATGTCTCCCAAATCTCATATGCTTAGTTTTTGATGTATTTATCAGTATATTATTCTCCTGTGCCCAATTAAGTTCAATAAATCCAATTTTGATGTCAAGTCAGCCTCCACAGGGAAAAGACGACTATAAGGTCTTCTTCAGCTTTATCAGACACTTCCAAAGCAGCACACAGTACTGTGCTAAACCACTGGTTAATGATGCCACATTCAATGAGCAGGGTGATACAGCAAATCTCTGGCTAACAAATACAATTCCAACTTTACCCCCCACTCACTCCCAGCCACCTCACAAGAAATACCTTCATACATAACCCCTTCAACTATAAATAGAGACCATGTGCTTGCTGAACTTGCAACAGATGCCAGAAACTATAGACCCATTAGTCTGACTAGACATATATGCAAAGCCATGGAAAGAATTACCATGGAAATGATCAGCAAAGATATAGGAGATCTTCAGACACTGGATCCATTTCAGTTTGGCTTTGTCAAAGGAAGGTCATGCCTATTGAACCTGACAGTCTTTGAGAAGGTCAACAAGGCCATGGATGAGGGTAAAACAGTACATACTGCCTAGCTTGACCTAGATAAGGATTTTGATGCAACACTTCACACTGGCATTGTTAACAAACTTACAGAATTAGGCAAAAAACCCTATATATTATGATGGATAGCCAGATGGTTCACAGGTAGAACCCAGAAAGTTAGGTCTGGTGGGACCACCTTCTCAAAGAGGCCCCTTACCAGTGGAGTCCCTAAAGGATCTGTGATGGACCCGTTCTTTGGTATCTACTTAGCAGAAGTCAAGGTTATTGTCAAAGGCTTCAAGCTGACCCAGTTTACATATGATTGCAAACTGGGAGCAGCCATAGAATTCTCCCAAGTCGATAGCATCTTACAAGAGGGCCTAACACAGACAAATGACTGATGCCAAAGCCATGACTTAAAACTCAATGCAAAAAATGCATTATAGTACCTTTTGGGAAGTTCACCACCCCAGGAAGCTTCATCATTAATAAAATATCCTTAAAAGTGGATCCACTAGTCAGAGATCTGGGAACACATGCAGACAATAACCTAGCCTTTGACCAACATGTATCCAAGGTAGTAAGAAAATCCTTATATGTTGCTCAACTTATAAGTAAGTGCATGGCATCTAGGTCCAGGGACGTCATTGTACCACTATACTCGCCCCTCGGCAAACCCATCATTGAGTATAATGTATCCTTCGGTGTGTACCTGACCAGACACATGTAGCAACTGGAACATCCACAAAGGTTCCTTACAAAAAGAATAGAGAGCATAAACACAATATCCTTTGTGGATCACCTCAAGAGGTGATCTATGCCTGCCATATTACGAGGTATCCCTGGACTCTGCTCTAATGATCTTTTTGCACATCCAAAAAAAAAAACAACATCAGAACTACTAGATCTAAAGACCTAAATTTTATTTGCAACATAAATAGGACATGTTGAAGAGACAGATATGTATCTCAGAGAATTTCATTTCTCTGCAACAGGCTCCCCATCCATGTGAAACAAACTCCATCCCTAACCCTGTTTAAATATAACTTGAACCATTGGATGGGAAATCAAAATCGTACCCCCTGGTCTGGCACCCACATCTTTGATAGATAGAGGCAGCCAATAAATCATGTCATAATCAACAATCCCCCATATATAAATGTCTAAAACGTATAAATTGTGGAACACATTTGGTTTGCATGGTTAGACTTATAAAGGCCCTAGTGGCCCTTAACCTAATTTACACCTATAAATACATGAACCTAAAATTCAGGAATTGTAGAAATCTTTGTCAAAAATGTATCTAATCTTTTTGATAAACAGCAATTTTCATTATTTTAAATGCTTGTGCTGAAATGTTTAATAACAGGGGTGAATAAACATAACACAAACTATCTTGATAAATTGGAAGCTAAGTTTATTAGGAAATATAACACTACATGCCCTAGGGGACATAATAAAGATTTTGTACAATAGCTTTAATTGGTTAGATCTTGACAATATAAAACCGTAATGTGATGCATTAAAAGGTTCTGCATTCACACTGGATCTTTCTCTTCATCTTATTCCTCTTTATCTTGCTCCCTCTCCACTCCTTTTTCATGTCCCCTCCCCATAGACCCTCCCTTCCACCCTCCCTATTCTCACTTCTCATTGTCAATTTCTTATATCCACATTTCTTCTTTTTGTGCATCTGCCTTTTTGCTTGAGAATGCATTATAAATTAGGGGAGATTTAAACTTCCTTGTGAATTTTGAAAATAAATATGATAAGTCTTTTAAAGCTATAATGATGACTGAGCTAAAGTATAGACAATTATTTGCATCTTTAATCATATATATATATATATATATATATATATATATATATATATATATATATATATATATATATATATATATATATATATATACATATGCATACTGTGGTTAGAGACAAGATTTGCTTACACCTTAGAAAGCATGCAAAAGTTGAGACATTAATGAGAAATAAAGGATCTCGAGCAGCCATCTGCTTGATTTGGATTTCTTAATGCAATTACTTGCCTATAGAAAGAATGCATGGACTGAAAGAATGCTAATGTGTGAAAACAAATACAGATGGTTTGACAGAGTAGCAGGACTCTTTGGACATATGAATGTGCCCAATGCGGCAATAGATGAAAAAAAGGTATTTCAATATTAATGTTATGTGTGGTAAGAAATACAACCTACTGTTTTTAGGTGACTATATCAAAAGTTAAAAGTTCAAAACTTGGCTTGTCACTCCCATTATAGTGCATACTGTTGCCTTCAATTACTTCAGTACTCAATACATCAGTTAACATATTGAATGCTCAGTGAACAATACTGTAACGTAGAACCCAAAAATACTAGTAACCACAGAGCATTTCAGATTTCATAATAAGAACCTATTGAGAAAAGAAACTGCTCATATACAGGCAGAAAGACCATCAGTTTGGTCTTCACGATAAAAGAAATGTTTGATCATTAGCTGTATAGAAAGGGATTTATGATGGCCACAGATTAGCAGCCACTGGTGTCCCAATATAACCTAAGGAGAATGGTCGCCCTAACAAATTTTTTTTCAGTGTTCAGCCCTATACTTGAGGTCCCATGCATCTGCTATTGAGTACAATGCACATAATGCAGAAATGTTAATAAGTGACTTAGCTACCTTACAATGAAGTAAAAGAACCAAATACCCCAATGTATTTGAAGGTATATTACACTTCTTCAGTTGCACAAATACTGATGATTGAATGCAATATCCAGGAAAGGACTAGTTATGACCCAGTCCTGTCACATGCGTATGACTTAATTGTGAAAGGGGGTCTACCAGTCCTGTCACATGCGTATGACTTAATTGTGAAAGGGGGTCTACCAGTCCTGTCACATGCGTATGACTTAATTGTGAAAGGGGGTCTACCAGTCCTGTCACATGCGTATGACTTAATTGTGAAAGGGGGTCTACCAGTCCTGTCACATGCGTATGACTTAATTGTGAAAGGGAGTCTACCAGTCCTGTCACATGCATATGACTTAATTGTGAAAGGGGGTCTACCAGTCCTGTCACATGCGTATGACTTAATTGTGAAAGGGGGTCTACCAGTCCTGTCACATGCGTATGACTTCATTGTGAAAGGGGGTCTACCAGTCCTGTCACATGCGTATGACTTAATTGTGAAAGGGGGTCTACCAGTCCTGTCACATGCGTATGACGTAATTGTGAAAGGGGGTCTAGAACGATAATGAGTTCTACCTGATTCTTGTTAAAAGAAAAGAGAAATGATCTTTATGCTGAATCATACCACTATATCAAGTCATGCTAGCGATTCTGGAAAAAATGTTATTTTAAAAGAAGAAATTTATGTCAGTTCACTAAAAGAAAACCAGTTTCGGTTAACCTTGATTCTTAAGGTCATCAATGGTGGGAAAATGCAAAGTCCAGCAAAATAATTGGAAGTGTATTGAGAGAGTGGGATGAAAAAAGGTCGATACATAGAAGAGGTGAAAACCAAAGAAAATAGGCTCAAACGGATGGATACAGTAGTACATGTGTTTTAATAAAATAACTAATAACAACATAAGCTTTACAAAGATTTCACACATACTGCTTCCTCATGTAAAACCAAGTGAAAAAAAAAAACATATTCATTTAAGCTGATTTTTCAGTCATGTGATATAAGCAATCATCTTAAAGGGTGCATGTTTAGAAGACGCTTTATACCATAAGTGTACACATTTAGCGCTGGCAGTTGATCAGCCCTAAGAATGTTAATCAATTTTCTTTCAATTGCCTCCATCTTATTTTTTTATATCATCTCCTCTTTTATCATTTATAATCTGCAAGACAGCAAACCTGAAAAAGGTGTTCATCTCCTACTTATCATATATGTTTATTTAGAGCATTTGTTTTCACTTTCCTTCTTATATCTGAAAGATGTATACAAGTTCTTTCTTTTAACTTCCTATTATATATATAGCATCAGTTGTATTAGAAGTTGAAAAGAATTTAAACTTAAATTCAGAACCTGCTGCTGGCTGAAAAAGCAAGCATTTTACAAAAATTAATGCAAAAAATGGCAATTATAACAAGGAAAGGTGGCTCTTTTTCCACTTTGATAAGGAGTTTTATTCTTCATATCTTTATAGCATAACCTCTGCTTCAGATGTCTTCATTTTCTAAATGTAAATTTCTGCATTGATGCAATATGTTGTTTTAACATCTCTGTCTCATTTATAATGTCCAAATGTCTTGTTATTATCTATTGGAAGGCCTCCATATGTCTATTAAAGGCAATTATAATCTTAGCATTCCTTTCTTATTATTATTTCTGTTAGTTGCATTTTCACTAGAGGTATCTTCAACAGTAAAAAAAAAAGGTTTAGCTTTATTGTCACACTGTTGCACATACCATGTTTCATGTTTTTCACATCTCCCATGTTATAGCCGTATCTACAATGGCATGACAAAGTTCATTCATGTGTTGATTACAAGAAGCAGTATTGGCGTTTACTTGAGAACCGCCATAAATTCTCCCTTTAATTACATGCTTAAAAGTAAAAGGGTGGCCTACTTGAGCAATGTAAACAGTTGTTTTTCTTAGATGGCTTATTATGTACTTAGCTCCCCTCATAATTCATGTCTTTATTTCTACATCAAGAAATGAGATGTTAGTATCTGAGTGAATCTTTTTGGAAGTCAACAATTATACAGTTGCTGTTAAATAAGTAATAAATGTATCTAAAGGGTCATTCCACAACATAACGATACAATTCATTTTTTTAGAATAAAAAATCTTGCCTATAATCATTTTGTAAACCAAATTCATCTTCTCAGGCATATAAAATAATATTTGCATATGTGTTGGCCACAGGGGTGTATACAAATAGGGAGGTCTTGGTCAAACACTCTAGAGACAAATACTGTGGCTTTCCTCACTCTAGACATTTGCAGGTGGTAATATTGTGAAGTTGACTAGCTTGTTGAATTATAATTCATTAAGTTTGTTTCAGTGATGCAATTTCTATGGGAAAAAATATCACCAAAATGTCATCCTTCTTTTCTGACAAGCTCCATAAAGGTAGGCTGCTAGAAATAGGAGCCTTTTAAGGTACTAGAACCAATGCAGAAGTAACTGGTGGTGGGCTGTAAAACCCTTTTAGCATGGGTATCTTTTAGGGTAGATCCAGAACAGAGGTCAGTGGTGGTAGTCTGCCAATCACTTTTGGAATGGGTACCTTTTAGGGTAGTAGAACCAATGCAGAGGATAGCAGTGGTGGGCTGCAGACCACTTTTGGCATGGGTACATTTTATGGCAGTAGAACCAATGCAGAGATCAGTGGAGGTGGACTGAAGACCACTTCTGGCATGGGTAAATAAGTATATATACCTGTCTATATGTACCTACTGTGTGACTCTGAGCAAGTCACTTAAGTAGGCAGTGGTCTTGGATTGCCCCTAGTTATCCAGTTAACAAATAAATACAATTAAAAGAAACAAAATCAGTCATTTCCTCATCTAAAATGAAAGCACACCCCCCGCTCTTGTAGCTCATGATGGTCACTTTTCACTTTGCAGAGCAAATGCTTAGTAAGAATACAAATCCATTCAGATGTGGAATTTTGTCAAGGTAGCCAGAAGCCTTTTTTGTTTGTTTGGTTCCTCCTGCTCCAAGAAGCTAAAAGTATCTAAATATTATCCAAATAATGAAGTACAGTTTCAGCTGGCAGTAAGATGGACACATCAAGTTAATTAATGCTCATTTTATTGTGCTGAAAGAATAAAAGTATTCTCTAGCTATGATAATTTAATGATCTAAATTCTAGATGGAAGAAGTATTAAATTCGACATTTAGTGAAACGTGCTGTGCCATGGAAATTAAAAGCGGTCCCATATGACCTTGATCCTATGAACAGGACTGCCTCTGCACTTGCAGTTTCAACTATCCAATTAGACCTCTTTGGGACACGAGGAACTGAATAGAGTTGACATACAGTTGCAATGTTAATATCTTGTAGCATCATTTTCAGCCTTCACAACTTCACCCAATGATTTCATGCATCCCAGAACCCATTATGCTCAATATACACATGTGCTTCCTCCATAAAGTGTATAGATCACAAGCACCATCATACAGATTTTGTGTTGTACCACGCCTTATAGTGACATCCCAATGCATGTGTTATTTTATTATTTATTTTAGGTAGGTGTCTGGTAGTTGTCTCAGAGGGTAAGGCCATGAAGCTGTAGTTTCTGTGGTACAGGGTTTGATTCTCTCAGTCCTCATTTGCCTATTGTGTGACCTTGTACAAGTCACTTAAACAGAAATGGTTCCTGGTACACCCACGAAAAGGGATTCTGTGTCCAATGGGCTTACCTGCTTAGCACATTGGTATTATTATTAAGTGGGCAAGACCCACAGACCCAATTCGCTTGCAACATGTTACATTAACATAATATGGGAGTGCAGTGCATTAAAAGGACCATGTACACAAGCATGCAAAGAAGATAAAATCAACCAAAGTAATATTTACATCAAGACAAAGGAATATATACTGATGAGTTTGGTACTACATTACATGTGGTAGCATAACTATATACTGATAAGTTTGGTACTCAATTACATGTGGCAACATAAACCATCATAGGCTACTACAAGAAGTGTCAATAGGCATGTTTCTCAGCAATTATGTCACCCCTGTTCTATGGGGGCAGAGTCATAGTGTTGGAATAATAATAGTTTGAAAGTACTTGTCAAATGTAGTGACATCCTTACAACTTCATGGGTCACGTGTCTCAACTATAACTCATTGTAAATATATATTTGCACTTTCTTATGTTTGATTATTGTTTTAACAGCCCCATTCCTCCAACTCACTCCCACTGGTTAACACCAGGAGGACTACCAAGTGAGCAGAAACCTCAGCTCTGCTGTCAAGATAGTATAGCAGGCTTCCCAAAACGTTGTCCAACCTGCTGGCAAACCTCATACTGCTCAAACCTGAGCCACCTACCTCATTGCTGGGAGTCATTCTTCTGTTATATCATTTCAAACCAATTTTTGGAAAATATTTTTGTGCTCAACAGATGCATAGAGTTCATAGATTCTTTGGTTCATTTCATTGGTTTTAACTAAGCTTACGGCCAACAGAGATCACCAAGAAGTTCAGCCATATCACCTAGTATTGGTGGGAAGCTGGCAGTACACCACTATTATACAGACTTTCTCTACATATTCCTGGTAAAAATTTGTAATCACCCATCCAGTTATTCAAAGTGATTTTGAAGGTTGCTAAGGAAGTACTCTGCTTGGTAGGTAAGGACAGTCTATCAAAGAAAATTAGTACACATAGAGCATGTGTTTGTTTTGCTATGTGTTCTGTTTAAGTGAAGGAGTTCGAAGACTTCTAGTTGTTCATAACATGGAAAGTTAATCAGAGCTCACCCTTCAGGACACTATATGACCCTGGGTAGAATGGCAGAGTTTTTAGTCTTTCAGAGTAATTAAGGACACTGAGATATGAGATCATTTAGTAAGGAATTGTTGAGTTCTCTCAAGCTGGTTTAAGTGTCGATGAAGTATATGCTGAAGAATGCATTATATTCAATGAGGGACATAATAAAGGATGAATAAAGTGGGATTAAGTTCTCTCAAACTTGAGGAGATTCCATGAAAGAAAATGTCTGTAAAGCAGAAGGATTTTTTAACCACCACAGAGACATGATGGTTAAAAGAGAGTTTGTCATCAATAGCCCAGATAACTACATCAGATTTAAGTAAAATGTCATCTACAAGGTAAGCAGTAATGATGCTAGACTTGCCAAAGGAAATGATACTGCATTTCTTGGCATTAAGGGTAAGCCTCTTATTAATACATCAAGCATATGTTTGGTCAAGCCATTTCTGAATAATTTGAGTATTAGAATGGAATTTGATAACTGCCCCCAATTTATTATCATCGGCAAACATTGTCAGCCTAAGTCCCTTAATACTGGCTTTTATGTCACAGAAATATATACCAAAGAGGAGGGGACCTAGGCCAGAGCCTTGTGAAACACTACTAGTGATATTTTTCTGTCTAGAACAAATACCTCCAACCATAATGGTACGGTATCTCCTCAGCAGCAATTACCAATCCAACGAAGAATGCATGAGTTAAGGTTGAGTTGGAAGAACTTGTCAATAATTCCAGCATGAAGGATAATGACAAAGGCCTTGACAAGGTCTACATAAACAGTGTGAACTGTATGCCTCTTATCCGTGGCCTCAATAACTATTTCATAAAACTCAACCAGGATGAGCAGGCGCAATCTGTCCATCACAAAGCTAAAGTGATGTGTATTCAGTGATATACACTCTCCTATATCATTGGTAATTTATTCAGTAATAATATATTCCAAAGCCTGGCAAATAATAGTGCTGAAACGAATAGGCCTGCAATTCCCAAGGTCAGTAGAGGGACCACCTTTAAGCAAGGGCAGCACAACTGACATTATCCATTCCTTAGGGAAATAACCAGTAGAGAGACTCGGGTTGAAGACTTGATGGAGGGGAGTTTGCTAAGTGGGACTTTACACTTCTCAGCAGGCATCCAGTAATATTTTAAGAATGCACAGAAGTAATGTTTTTAATTTTGGAAAGTTCCAAAAGGACAAAAGGAGGTGGAGTATGAGGGGGAATGAGAGGTTTGGGTGGAGTGCACTTGAAAGAGAATATGTCTGCAAGAATATTAATACTGTGCGTTGGCTGAGAGAATGAGGTTCCGTACGTTTAACACAGAATTGCAGATTACTTCTGATCTTCCTATTACAGCTAAAAAGCCCGTATGGTTATCTATTAAATTAGTTACAATCCTAAGCTAATGGTATGTTTGAGAGACTTACCTACCAGTTTTAAGTCACTTTTATAACAATGAAGTGGACATCGTCTAGTGATGATCAGGAGCTTTTTCTTATTATTACAGAGTTTATTGATGCCGTACATCTACCATGTGGGTTTAGTCCTAAACTTGCCTTTGTGATTATTCCAGGCTGGGTTAGATAACTCACTGCATCTATCCAAGAGGGAGTAAAATTCAGAGCAGTAGGCAGCAGCCTCAGTTACAATATCTGTTGAGTTTCTATATACCATTTCCAATTGTCAATAAGAGCAATAAATAGTAAATACGTTCTCTTGGAGTAATCCCTGAATTATCAGAAGCCAAAAAACAGGCTTTCATAGAGAAAATCACATCAAGATGGTCAGATTTGACCAGGGAAGGGTAACAAGTGGGCTGTAGCAAATGGAAGTAAGGTTTATAGGTAAGGGATCAATTTGGTTAAGTGTGATGTACAGGTAGCCCACTGCTAAGAAGTCAGTTCACCCTAGTCTGCATATTTAAGGTGGCCCTCAGTGAAAAATGGGGAATTTGGATAGGAAGTCTAATGTGGGGGTCTGTTGCCCTATACTAATCTACACTTAATCAAGGTTAACTGCCCCTCTCCATAATTGCTATAGAATGAAACTAATTGTAAAATTTCTCAAGTCTAAGCTACTGTGTCATAATTGCTTTTGACTTGCACATAAACTTGAAGTACACAACCGTAGCTGGTTTGTTGATCTTCTCATCAAAGGGCTTTAACCCCCATTAGATCTATATTTGGCTTGGTGATTAATGAAAAATAAAATTGACCTAGCTAAATGAAAGAATTTGCCTAACAATATAAAAAAAACTATAATAAATTTAGGGAAATCATTTTTAGACTGTCAAACTAGTATTTAGGATAGTAAGTTTTATTCAGATAATAGGTAATGCAGTCTGAGTTCTCAAAATTCCATTGCTCAAGTATTTTACTTTGTAACTATTGCCTTGATGTTGTATCATAATCACCAAAATTGTAGGTCAACTATTATCATTTACTATCCTTTATATTAACTTCTATTATGTAATTACTTTAAGATGCCATGTAATGTGGTTATACCAACTACATAATATGTTTTATCATCTGTAAGTAAATGTTTATATCACCTATATATGTTATAATCTTAAATAATCTATGTGGTTACAACATTAAATTCTACCCTGTGTTTTGCACCTTATGACTCAGGTCATGACTGAAAAGGGTCATTGAACCAGTCTATTTACTTAGCTAACAAATTAAATAATTAAATATGTAAATAAATAAACAAATAAATAGTTAGAGGAAGAGGACCAATACAAACTGACTAATCAAAGAAGAAAAAGAGGCACATCTTTTCTGTTCTTTCTCATTACCCAAGATAAAAATGTGCCCAACTTGTGGGTCCATGAGAGGGGCATTAACTCTTAAAGTGACACACACTGCAGAGGTGTTAACTATAACAGGCACAGGATACTAGTAATCCAGGTAACTGATAACTGCTTCCTCTGTCCCCGATGCTCCCCCCTGTCATCAGGCAGTGAAGAATTCTCATAATCTGAGACACTAGTACTATTAAAGACACAGGTACAAGCCACTCTTCTGTCAGTATCATGTCTTAGTCTGTGCTGTAAAGGTATGAAATAAATCTACCTAAGATAAATCCTAAAACAGAGATAAATCATATTCCAATGCACAAAGTACTGAAACTGCAAAAAAAACAATCATAAAACTAAAGTAATACTCTGGCCCTGAAGTGGGCATCAGTAAAAGGTGCGATCAGGTAACCCCATATGATGAAGTAAGCAGGTCTTTATAACTTTTGGAGATGAAGCTGAAGAACTAAAAAGCCACATAGATAAATTTTCTTCAACAAATTTCAGGAAATACAGAACACAAAATACTTATTACACCTAGGAGCAAAGCAAAAGCAGGATGATGAACAAAGCTTCTTAGAAGAATTATATCCTAGCTTCCAATACTTATTTTTATTGTGTTTTATCTGTCTGTTCAAATAATCCAAAATCTACAACTATACTCCAGGTTTCAAGGATTTTCCCAGGTAAGACAGAAATACATAACTTTTTCAATAATAATAACAGCACAAACACTTTATATTTTAAGCTAGTAATCTGGTTAAAAATCCTGCATGAAAAAGAGAGACAGAGAGAGAGAGAGAGAGAGAGAGAAATGGTGCATCATTCATATGAAATGGAAGAAGTGGGAAGCTGCAAAGGTGTAAAAAATGTAAGATTTTGTTGCAGATCTTTTATGGAGGCAAAGTGCACTGGTCCTAATGTTAGTACAGGAAGTCCCCTTCAAAGTCATCTATAAAAAGTTACTGATGAATGATGTCCTTCTGACACACTTAGGTTCTTCAGTACATGCTCTGAAATTTTCTTTCAGATAAGATCAACAAGTTTTAGTAATCAAAATAATCTTGCACCATCTGTTTGCTTTTCTCTAACCCATGTATTCAGCACTGCTAACCACCATGCTAAAAAGGCCACTAGACACATCCTGCTTACATCATCTCTACAGCTTCTGCAGACAACACCCATCAGTTACATGAAAAATTCTATTTATTCTCTTGATTATCTTGTTGATCGGCATAAATTGCTTTAATTTTCCTCCATCAGATGCTGACAAGACCACTTAACATTTTATTTTCTTCTAACAGTGTAAAGTTTATGCACAGACACTAGAGTCATAGTCTGACTTTACCATATTTTTAAAATTTATTTTTTTTTCTACTTTGTTATTCCATATAAAATAAACATATTAATTATCTTAACATTTACTGTTAAACTATACATCTTTGTGAAGTATATGAAATATATATTTTTAAAAGATACACTTTATTTATGTAGACAGGAAAAACAAATAGATGAGAACACCTTACAAAAGAAATAAGAAATTTCAATGTCAGTCTCAACATCAACTAGTTCATACTTTAACAATATTGAAGGTCCTAAACACTTGAAAAGGAAAATGAATGATTGTCAGACAAAGTAAAAAACAACTGGTCATATCTATCTATTATATATATATATATATATATATATATATATATATATATATATATATATGCAAAAATGTCCCAATGGAGGCAGCAGTTGCTATAGACAATCTTCAAATCATGTAAATAAGTCCAGGTAAACTCTCGAAAGTCCAAATAAGCTACTGAAGCAATTTCTATCTACTTAGATAGAGAACTTAAAAAGGTGTTGTCCAAATACACGTATGTACTCAAAGACACTGAACAATTTTTGAGTGAACTACATGCATACACGCAGGGATATGACAATTTTTCTGATCTGCTATTTATCCCTATTCACGTGTATACCTAATCAGATGGGTATAGAAATACTACATCATTTGTTAATCCATGATAATGCAATGGACTCTAAGAGGGCAGATTTTTTTATGTTTTTTACTGGAAATTGTGATTGATAATATCTTCCTATTTGGCACTAGTTACTATAAACAGGTTAAAGGCATAGCAATGGGCACAAGTTGTGCGAATACTTATGCCAACCTTATAATGGTGTCTTGGGAACAAAGTCACCTTATAAACAACACAAACATTCTATTTTACAGGCGTTTCATTGATGATTTGTTTCTCATTTGTCATAATAATGATATATGTTGGAAAGATTTTATAATACAAGTCAATCATAGTAGTGAGTTTTTGAAGTTTTCTGCCCAATTTTCTACTACAAGTATAAATTATTTAGATGTTACCATCTACATTGACAATAATATATTGAAAACTAAATTGCATAAAAAACCATGTTATCATGCAGCTTATCTGCACCGTACTAGCATGCATAACCCTTCTCTCTTTACAAATATCATCAAGGGACAAGCAATGAGGGTATCACGTATATGCTGTGACGATCAGGTATTCTATGAAGAAATGATATTACTTGAAAAAGGTTTCTTGAATAGGGGATATTCTAATGAAGAATTCAGGAGTATTGATAGACAAATGGGTACTCTGAGACAGACCAAGGCTAAACCCTTCTTTGGCTCAGGTAGTCTTAACTGTGAGGTTAACAGCAGAAGTATGAATGATAGCAAAACTCTTGCTAATGTTCTGCCTTACTGTAGTAATATCAATAGAATTAAACAGACTATCTACAATAATTGGCATATTTTGTTGATTGATGAACACACAAGGAACTTACTTGGTAATACACCGAAGTTCGTATATAGGAATTATAAGAATTTAAAACAAAGTCTGTGTTATACTAACACTTCAATACAGCTGAATTTGGCTAATCAAGAATTAATGTGGGGTACAGTGAAATGTGGGAATTGTACACAGTGTCCATATGTGGATGAATCTAGATTCTTCAAGCATCCCGATACAGGGGTGTTGTGGCAGCTGAGAACTGGGGGTAATTGTAACACCAGGGACCTTGTATATATTGCACATTGCACTACCTGCTTTAAATATTACGTATGGAAAACTAATAGATCCCTGCGTGAAAGAATTTGTGATCACCTCTACAATATAAGAAGAGGTGAAACATATAGTGCTATAGCCAAACATGTTTTAGAATCAGGAACATCACATAGCTTTGTGTTTCAGATTTTGCACACGTTTGGGAAATGTAGTCAATGAAACGGAATGTGCCGAGCTTAGATGGATATTAAGGTTAGGTGCACATCGTGGTAATGGGTTGAATGAGGCCATCTCCCTTAAGCCTGTTTTGAATGCTCATTCTTTGCGATAATATGCTGTTGTGGTGTAGGATAGCTTTATATGAATTAGTGTGTTCTGTGTGCATATCGTTTATTTATTGATGTAGTAGAATATTATACTTACTCTTGTTGTTTTGGAAATTGTTATTTTATGAGTGCTTTTACTGTTGCAATTTATTCGTTTACTCTTTATATTTTCTAGGTACGTTTATACCAGTTTTATATCTGGCACATTATCATTAGTAGGTTTTAGGCGCTACTGTTGTTTGTAAGTCCTAAATTAGACTAAGTGAGTAACTCATATCTACTATTGTGATCTATTCTGTTTTTCGTATTTATATACATATAAGCATATAAGTATGCATTGTCTGTACTAGTGCGAATAGGTATTGTCACAGTATGTAATGTCAACTGTTTAGATCAGGAAGTATTTTTAATTATCTATTATGTTTATTATTTTATATCTTTAGATACTTGTATATTAGTAGCTGCACTTACTACATTTATATCGCAGGTTTTAAATGTTACCGATGCCTGTAGTTTTACTAATTCAAACCAGTGAGCTACCTAATTTTACTGTTGGTGATATATTTTTTGCTATATATATTCATGTTTATTCTGTGCATAAGCATTAGCAGGTCTCTTTAATTGTAGCTATTGCCCGTGATTTACTAATTTACTTTAGGGAGGAGACCAAATCAATTAGTTTGTATGTATATATACTGGGCTATACTTCTGTAACATTAACGTCTGATGAAGCAGACTGTGGGTCTGTAAAAGCGCTTACGTTGTCTGTTTTTATTTTTTATTTTTCTATTAAATGTGACTTGTTTTAATTTATTTGGACTTATTTGGACTTTCGAGAGTTTACCTGGACTTATTTACATGATTTGAAGATTGTCTATAGCAACTGCTGCCTCCATTGGGACATTTTTGCATATTTCTAGCGTTTTTTCTTGCTGCTTGGGACTTTGGCTGTTTTGTTTTATATATATATATATATATATATATATATATATAGTTACTTATCAAAACATCTACTCTTCATAACATCTAAACTCAAAACATCAAGACTATAACATCTAAACTTCAAAACATCTAAAACTCATAACATCGAATCTCAAAACATTGAAAACTACAAAGCAACTATAAATAACATCCCACACACTGTTTGCTCCACCCCCACACCCCCCCCGTAAAATAAATATACAAGCTCCAAGGTTGCATTACATTGGGGGAAAAATTAACTTTTTCCCCACTGTAGTGTGACCTTGGAGTTGGTATATTTAATTTACGGGAGGGGGGCAGGGGGGCTTGACCCCTGCATAAACATAGTAAAAACTCTGTAGGGAGCTAGTGTATTTAAGTAGGTGGGTGTGGGGGCAAAGCCCCCCCCCCACTTTATGTAATGTTTTAATGTTTTTTTGTGTAACAGTGATTTTTTTCCCTTGGAAAAAAAATCACTGTTCTAAACATTCAAGATTGTAAGCTTTCACTTACATGGGTTCGATAAATCATTGTTCACCTTTTTAAGCATTCGATCATTTAACACAGACCGTGTATTCAACCATATCAGAAAGGTGTATTTGCTGTTTCACACCATAGGTGATTTGTGATGTTGTCACAGCCCATTGATTCTGTGTGATAGGCTTGGATGAAGGTAAGACAATGCATACTGCCTATTTTGATTTGGCATAAAGTTTTGACAGAATCCCACACTCAGGTATCATTGAGAAACACCCAGCTAGGGATTTACCCTTACATCACTAGACGGGTAACCAGGTGTCTTACCAACAGAACACATACTGTGAAAGTCGTAAAAATCAACCTGTACCAGTAGAGCTGTCACCACTGGCATACCCCAGGAATTTGTGCTTGGCGCATTACTGTTTGGAATCTATTCATCAGTAGTTCAGGCTAAATTATATGGCCTTTGGCTTACCAAGTTTGCTGATTCTTGCATATTGGGTGCAATTATTGAGTCCACTAGTGATGATGACATACTACAGGTGGGACTAACACAGAAAAATGATTGGTAACAAAGCCACAAGATTTACAGATAAATGTAACTATCTGTAATGTCAAGCAAGAACACACACATACTTGATTGCAGTGAGAATAGAATCCCTATCTATTTAAGTATATATGCTACAGACCTCTGTATTTAAGACAAGTGGCACAGCTCAAGTTTGACTTGGAGTGTTTCAGGCAACAGTTTATAGCTGATGACATCAGCAGTGTCTATTGACGATAACAGGGTAATAGTGTCCCATGCTCTGGAGTAAAAAGCTCCTTGTAATATCAAGCAACAGCACAAACACACACACACCCACCAGTTTACTGCAAAGACAATAGAATTCCTACATATCTCAGTACACAGACTACAGAATTATGTATTAAAGGCAAGCACCACAGCTCAAGTCTGCCTTGGAGTGTCACAGAAAACACTTTAGGGCTGATGACATCAGCAGTGTCTGTTGAGGAGAATATGGTAATAACAGTGTCCCACATGCTGGTGTAAAAGGCTCTCTGTAATCTCAGTCAAGAGCACAAACACACACACACACACACACACACACACACACACACACACACACACACACACACACACACACACACACACACACACACTCACACACACACACACACACACACACACTCACACACATGCACACACACACACGCACACACACACACACACACACACAGTTGACTGCACAGAAAATAGAAGCCCTGCCTATCTAACTACACAGACTACAGAACTCAGTACTTTACACAAGTGCCATGGCACAAATCTGTCTTCTGTAAGACTGCAGGTCAACTTATAGTGGATGATATCAGCAGGACATGGAGAGAAGATGTTGGGAGACCTGCATGAAATTAATGTGAAGGCATGTGCAAGTATCAGAATACTGTCAATCCATGGCATTGGAGCGGCAACTGTAGGATACACACTTCTGCTCTTCTGGCTAGACACATACACACACACACACACACACACACACACACACACACACACACACACACACACACACACACACACACACACACATGCACAGTTGACTGCAATGAGAACAGAACCCCTACCTATCTAAGTTCACAGACTACATAACCCAGTACTTTATGCAAGCGCTATGGCATAAGTCTGACTTGTACCTGCATGAAATGGATGTGTAGGCATGTGCAAGTATCAAAATATTGTCAATCAATAAGATTTGAAAAGTAGCTGTAGGATACTCACTTCTGCTCTTTTGCCTAGACACACACACACAAACACACACACACACACACACACACACACACACACACACACACACACACACACACACACACACACACAATGAGAACAGAACCCCTACCTATCTAAGTACACAGACTATAGAACTCAGTACATTATGCAAGCCCCATGGCACAAGTCTGACTTTTATAAGACTTCAGGTCAACTTATAGTGGATGATATCAGCAGGGCATGTTGGAGAGAAGATGTTGTGTGGCCTGCATAGGTTCATAGGTTCATAGGAGGTGAATAGCATAATGGGCCTAGGGAGCTTACAGGCCTAGCCATATTAAAACACACGTGCCCTTACTGAGCATAGTTAGGTGGTCATTGCTGGCAGAGTGCTTTTGTGATCAGCACTGACTGGCCCTAGCCATGAGGGACATAGGTGCCACCCCAGGGGTGAATTTACAATAACCCATCCAGTTGTCAAGGTTGTGCTTGAATAGGGTCATTGAGGAACACTGCTTGCCATGCAGTTGGAGCCTATTACTGAGGAGTGGCAATTGCTGGAAGTTATATCTGTCTCCCCAGCATGTTCTGTGTATGTCACAAGCTAGTTTAAGATCCCTGGAGCAAGTTATTCTTGTCCTGTTTGATTTTCAGATGTCCAGCATTTCCAGTCAAGGTCTGAGACTGCTCTGTAGGCCAGGCACAGGTCACATCTCAGCAGCATGCACAATACTGAGTACAGTGACATGTCTTTCAGTCTTTCTATGTGTGTCATGTTTTGGACACCCTGGGTGCTCCTGGTCACAAACCTATGTGTTTTCTCCAGTTGCTGCAGGTGTCTGGTGAGGTACAGACAGAAAGGAGCATTGTACTCAATTAGTGGTCTGATAAGGGTAGAGTACAGCAGATCTATGACCTTCCTGGACTTAGATGTGGTGGCCTTATTTATGAGGTGTGCAATGTAGAATGTGTATCTCACCACTATGGTCACATAGTGGTCGAAGTGTAGCTTGCTATCAACATGTGTTCCCATGTCTCACAGCATTGTGTTTGAGCTTAGAGGGGTACTATGTATATCATAATTAGTGGGGTTTTTCATTGTTAAAGGGGACAATGACACATCTTTTGCTTTAAAGTTCAGTCCATGAGATTGGCACCAATCATTTGTCTCTGTCAGCCCCTTTTGTAATATGTTAACATAGTTGGTGGACTCTATATCACTGCATCCAGTTGACAGTCATCTGTAAACTTGGCAAGCCACAGCCATCTAACTTTGTCTGGACTTCAGAGAAATAGTTTGCAAACAGATGAGGGCCCAGCACAAATCCTTGTGGTATTCCACTGGTAAGTGGACTAGTGGTGGAGGTGCAGTCTCCAACATTGACAGTGTGTGTTCTGTTGGTGAGCCAGTTGGCTATACATTTAGTAATTTGTGCTATCCAGCTAGTAATTTGTGGGTTAATTCCCAGATGGGAGATTTTCTCTATGAAACCTGAATGGGGGATAGTGTCAAAGACCTTGGATAACTCATTAAAGGGGGTATACCATGTTATCTCTCAGCCATGTCTTTTGGCGTCAGTATCAAAGAAAAGCCCACTAATAAGCAAGATCGACCCTTGACAAAACCAAAATGGGCCGGTTCAAGTGTGTTGAAGTCACCTATGTCCTTGTGGATAAGGTCCATGCTGATTCTTTCCCTGGCATTGCTCATAAAGCTTTTTAGGCTTAAGGGTCAATGGCTGTAGTTCTGCATGTTACCAGATTGATATGTATTACATATCACACAATATTTGATATTAATTTCTGTAGTGTAGCTGATATATGTGTGTGTGGAAAAAGAACTGAGACACCAGGGTTGCAGTGCTTGTGGGGTGGCAACACGTGGCTGTATTGTAAATATGTGAAATATTGTTATATAGGGCTTTCAAATTGTTATGTTTCCACATGTAATGTCATGTTATAGATGGGAAATGAACAGTAAACAGCAGTAATACCTAATAATATTTACTTTTCCATAGTGAGGTAAGCAGTGGGTTTGTGAGACAGTTGGCAAAGTGTTTGCTTGTGTGAGATACATATTTTCAATACTTTTCATGTTTGTGCATAGTTAACCAGTGTGCAAACACAAGCCGCATTCCGAAAAGCCTGAGAGTTAGTATCGAGCCTATGAAACATACATGCTGCTTAACTGATTCTGTGGCAGCAGGTGCAAATGCATTGACACATTTCGTTATGAGCCCAGATGATACTGGGTTCGAAACCAGGTGTATACAATACTTTTAAAGACTTTTAAATAAACAGTGATAATGCAATGACATGAATTCTTTATAAAACATGTTGCTCTGTGTTGGCATAGTGCAACAGGGTTAAGAGGTATTGCACAGAGATAGCTACAGCATTGTACCACTGATCACCCTCGCTGCACATTTGTGCATGATATGAAACTCTGCACAAACATAGAGCCCAAAAAGTGAAGGGATTTATTGCTTTTTCTGCTACTTATGTGTGTTGTGTGTGATTTTATTTTTTGACCAGATTAAAGGTGTTAAAATGGGGTAAATAGGAAAGTGCTGAAATAGGGAGGAAGCAGGGGAAATAACAAAGGAAATGAAATACAGCAATGTGCAGGGGGGAGGTAGGAAAGAACCATAGCTATCGTTTTTTTTTTTTTTTTTTAACAGTGTAAACTGAAATTAAGTGCAGAGTATTAACTTAATTTGGACTATCACCTCCACAAAGAGGGGTGACAACAATGCAGTAATGTTGTATAGCCAATTGGACTGAATCAAGTGTGTCAAGAAGACGTGTAAAATGGAGACCAATGTATGGGATGATTTCTTTTGTGGGACATGTGCCCATTTTCTTAATTCAGTAAGAAAGGAATGCTGGGTAAGGGACGTAGGTATGTCTGGGTAAGGAAAGCTGGGTAGGTGAGGTAGCAAATGCAAACATACAAGACAAACAGGACAAGTGACAGGCACAGTGATGGACAGAAAACATTGGGGGGCACCATGATTGGGGTGAGGGAGGGGGCAACACAGGCTCATGGATATTAAGGTTGGAGACAGAATCAAGTACAGACGCACTGGACTGTCATCACTGTCCCCATACTCTGCTGGCAGCTGGAGTGCATGATGTCTCCTCCTCCTCCTATGGACTATCAGGGAGAGCAGGCTCTCCATCTGGTGCAGATGTACACCAATGGTGTGGCGCACAGTGTTATGCACCATCCCTGGCAACTTTCTGCAGCTGATGAAATCACCACTGCTCCTGGAGGGCACCACTGCACCAGGTTCCTGGGCAGTACTACCTGACGGCACAGATAGTGCAGGGCTAGCAGTGGTAGTGCTTCCAGCTTTGCTCCCAGATGTGTTGGGCATAGGTGCTGGAGCCAGTGGAGCAGGGGCAGGCACTTTTAGCATTTCAAAGATGGTTTGTTAGCAAAATCTGTCATTTGCCTGTCCTTTTGGGGGGAGCTACAATTGTGTTATGGCACAAACAAGGATATGCTACTATTGCTACTCTCCTCTTTTTACAGCCAGCCTGTTGTTTGTATTTCAAATCTCTAGACTGTATTATGTATGTTTCAGTGAGTAATACTGAAATGCTACATTTTCTGTTTTATCTGGGAATAGTTATTTTGTAGTTATATGATACTTATGTGTATTATCCTTCTGTTGTCTTTTAGGACACCTAGGACTATGCCACCCAGGAGTCTCAATCCTCAAAGATTGCCCTTCACTAATGCTGAAAATCAGGTCATTGCTGATGCTTTTAGGCAACATGGTGCCTTCCTGCTTGAAGCTACCTACTATTCCCCCTCCACCCCACTAATACAGCACAACTTATGTCGTAATCTGAATACAAAACCCCCCTACATCATCCTTCTAGTTCAATCTCATCCCAGAAAGTACAAATACTTTTTTCTCCCTACTGTATCAGTCCTCATGTTGATACATGGTTTACACCCTGACTAACACCAGTTTCTCCCAAAGTCTACACTGGCACAGTCCTAAATAATTAAGCCTGTAGATTTATCTGTTGGTAATACCCACCTTTTTGGCAATGTTAACTTCTTGAAAAATACCTTTATCCTTTCAATTGTTCTCTCCTGTAAATTTATCTATATTGTTATATTGCTTTATCTCAACTGTCCTACAAACAGTATGTATTGTCAACAGCTATACCAATGTTTCTGTATTTTTTGTAGGTACCTTTATTTTTTTATGTGTTGCTTACAAGTCTACTGTTTGTATCTTTATGGAGCTTTTCTTCCTGGGCCTCTGCTGAAAATGGGCTTTTTGTCCAGTCAGACTCTCCCAGTAAACAAATGTAAAATAAATAATATAAATAAAAATAAACTGAATGGGAATGAGGAGATATGTAACACAGAATGCAAATTTGGCAGCAGATTATCGACAATGTTAATTCCTTGGTTGGCTACTGCAGAACGTATGAGCAGGTACAGCACCACAGGGCCGCTGACATGATATCATCTGCACAGAGGAGAGCAGCTGCAGTGGGTTGTAATCAGATAGATACCGGGGGCACCAATAACACCAAATGAAGAGTTTCTGTCCACTGTCAGGGATCCAGACAGCTCCCAGGAAAGTGGAGAGCAGCATGTCCTTGACATTGGTGCTACTGTTTCAGGGACAGCAAGCATGTCCCAAGAGAAGCTTCCAGGTAGGCTTTTGTATCTCAAATGGTGAATACTGTTGTATACCAAAACAATTTAAATCAATATGTTACTTCTGTTTCACAAGAAATTTTTTAGGGGGGGTTGAAAATTGCTATAGTTAACAACACATTTTGATTGATTACCGTAGGTTGGAGTTGTCATCCAAGTTCTTGTTGAAAATATAGTTAACGGACATATAAAAGGGAAAAAGTATTACCCCCTGTGATATTGTTAATTGTGATGATGTCCTTACTTTTTGCTTAACGTCTTCCAGGACCATCTGGGAAGCAGAGGACACCTTCATCTACACATGGTAAGCCAAACATTTTTATGTCAGTACTGATGAGCAGTTCAAATAAATATTTTAGTGTGTGATGGTGATGTCAGGACTGTTGTGTGTAGTGCTGTACTATCTAATAGTTGCAGCACTGTTATTTTGTTAGCATATACTGGACTATAGTAGTTTAGGTATTCATTTTTACTGTGTTTGTTGCTTATTATCACAGGTGATCCTGACATTGGAACTGTGGGACTTCTACCACCCAATGTCAGAGTACCAGCAGACTCTGATGATGATGGTGACCAAACAGAGGAGTAGTTGGGGGATACAGAGGTTGAATCTGACACTGAAGTTGACATATAGCCATCCCCTGAAATTTGATCAGGCACAGCCAGTAGGCCTATGCCTAACCATTCCAGTGAGCCCACTGATATTGGACAGGTAAAGGGTGAGACTATCGATCAGAGAAGTGTGATTACTGTGGATTCAGTGCCTGTTGACTTTGGCCGTAGCCAAAGTGTGGGTAAGATGTCATGCAGGAAGGTTGTTAGGGGTGCTCTGAGGATGCCTGTTGTCCCTCCTCCACCTGATCCAGATGTTTCTTCCCATGCAATTCAACATATGTTTAGGGTCATCATGGAAGCACAGGCATGTTCCCATAGGTACTCCAGAGAATGCTTAGGGTTGTAGATGTGGCATAGGCTGACATGACTGCCTTCACTGTGTTGCCGATTCAAAGAATCAGATGAATGACATGTTGGAATGAGTGGTGCCTGTGATGGGACATCTGCTGGGAGGGGTATGGCATCTTCATGGGCGTAGGTCAGACACATCATCTGCTGTTAGCTAATGTGGCCATATCCGATGAGCTGTTCACACCCAAATGTGGCAGGCCATGGGGTCATAGTCATGGGCATCCTTGTGAGAAGAACTCATCCAGCAAACATCAGTTACATTCAGCTAGCAGCATTTCATCTGACCATGGGCATGGACACACCAGTGCAACTACTGGCTAAGCCAGTTCTCATGGTCAGGGATGACAAGGATGAACTGCCACCTCTACCAAGCATGGCTCATACCTGTTCAACATACCAAGATGTAGAGCTAGTACAGAGCTTGACTGTATTCATGCAGGCATTTACACATCAGTTTTACCTGGAGGACTCCTATACACACTCACATAAAGTTAAATGGTTCATCTGCACAGTTTAAAACTCATTTTGTCTCACTGGCCATTTGTTGCTCACTCACACGCACTCACCAACTTTTTGTGTCAGCCTAGTCTTCCTGCAGCATGTCCCTGTTGGTCTCTGAATGTTACCTGTAGCTAAGATTCTAAGTGCTACACATACCTTTGTCTCCACTGGGATGGGTTCCCCTCAGTTTGCCCTGGCTCTGGGTTGAGGACGACAGAAGTTCCAGAGTTCCTGTACTGTGTCTCTGTCCACCCTGTAGTGCTCTACAATTTCCACATCATGTAGGCTGTGATAAGTTACCCTGGGTCTGAAAACTCTTCTCTTTCTTGGCCTTGGTTTGTTTGCAGCAGCAACAGCATAGACTTCAGCCTGTTGCACATACACATTCAAATAGGTTTTGGAATTTGCAGAAATACTAACACCGAGTCTACATGGTTACTTTATAGATTGTTGAACAGCTCCTACAACTTGGATTGGTTGATTATCATACAATTCAGCCACTTATGCTGTAATTTGCATACCATAGTGTTCACCTTGTTTGTGTGGTTGTACATGGCTCTACACTCCATGTAGAGCCGCTTACTGAATCCAAAATGGTGCACTACCATGTGTGTGTCATGGCACGATACACACACAGTATAAATGGACCATGTAGGCTTTATTGAATCTGGCTGAGGGTTTATTAAAAAAAAAGAATGTCTTAAAGAATTACCATACTAAGAAACTGAAAATATGTTTCAATCACATGTTGATCTTCTGTGCAAAAAATGTCCCTTCAATACTGAAAGTGGTTAGAATTATTTTTTTGTAATATAGTAGTATAATGTAATATTATTTTTTATAATGTATTCAACCCAAAGTAGCCTGATTAGTGCTACAATAATGATCTGATCTTTTTCAGCATAGGACCTTCCTTCTTACACTGTGAACTATGCCACCACATGACTTTTTGCCATTTTCCTTCTGTTGTTTTTCTGTATTCATTTAGAATAGGATTTCCCTGAATTTCTGCTTTGCTTGAGAATCTTTGAAGACAGATTAAATAATCATTGCCATCCATTCAATCAACCTTTTTCTTTCAGTTATATAGAGTGGTAAAATTACATGATTTATAAAGAGTGAACATGTCAAATATGTAACAATTTAGCCGATTTAAAGATCCTGTCATGCAGAACTGTCAAATTTTCTGTCCTTTATGCATGAGTTATCCAATTAGTTCTGTCTGACATGTCACACTAACTGAGCTAGCTAAGTCATTTGGATTTTTTTTATCCAACATTGATTTCTTTTACAATCCAAGTGGAAGAGAATTAAATCAAAGTTGTGGCTGCATGCATCTTACAACATCAAGTGTGTGTGTGTGTGTGTGTGTGTGTGTGTGTGTGTGTGTGTGTGTGTGTGTGTGTGTGTGTGTGTGTGGTCCTACTATCAAAGCACAGTAGCCTATCTTCTAGAAAGTAGGAGTCTAATCCAAGTAACACCAGTTAAATTTATTTATTTCAGTTTGATGACCGCGGAAGTCCCCTGGACCTAAAAAGAACCCATTTTCAGTGGAGGCCCAGGGAGAAAAGCTCCAGTAACAATGACAAACATAATAACATATACATATACAAAGCAAAGAAGTCACACAGCTTTATGCAGCATTCTACAATAAACAAAATTCTACATTCTACAATAATAATAACATCTAGCAACTTTACAGTCTAAGAGTTATTAACAGTGAATTACAATTGAAATTTTACATTCCACAATAATAGTAGTACAAATCTAGCAACAGTACAGTCTAAGGGTCATTAACAGTGAATTACAACTGAGGACGAGAAATTGTTGGAAATAAACTATTAACAAACTTTGGAGGTTAAGAAGGAGTAGGAGGGGATGTCAGTGCAGAGATGATGCAGAGAGTTAGAAGATGGGTTTTGATATAGGAGGATCCAATGTTGGGAAGGAAAATGGACATTCCCACTTTGAAAATACGTAGGAATGGAGGAGGTATTTAATGTTAGAGTGGTTATGAGTATTTCTAAGAGAGGGAGGAAGAGAGTTCCATAGTTTAGCTAAGGAGCAGGGTAGCAGAGAGTGTTCAGGTGGCTGTAAAGGTTTGTAGATTATGAGCAGGTTCTGATTTTCTGACCGAAGTGAGCAATTAGGAATGTAGGGGGTTAAGGGGGTGGAGAGTGAGAGAGAGAGAGAGAGAGAGAGAGAGAGAGAGACAGGAGGATGGGTTAAATATGAGCTTATGGGCAGTGGTGAGTTTAAGGAAGTTCAGATCGTTAGGAAGCTCGAGCCATTGCAGTGAGTGGAGGGAGATGCAGTGATGGGATAAGTTCCTAGAATTGGTGTCGAATTTGCAGATTTTATTGTAGCAGGTTTCTAATTTACTTTGAAGGCTGAGCTGAAGATTCAAGAACAGAGGAGCACAGTACATTAGGGAGAGGAGAAGGTATGTGGGGGCAAGAGTCTTTCTGGTGGAGAGGGTGAGATAACAGTTATGCCTATATAGGAGTCCTAATTTTTGATGGGACCGTTTGATGTTAGTTTGGATGTGGATATAGAATTTTTGATGTTCGTCGATAATGACGCCGAGCAGTTTGGTGTGAGGGACAATTTCAATGGGGGTGTTATTCTGGCTTATGATCTTGAATGAGTGTTTATCAATGGGGGAGTGTTTAGATGGGGAAAAATAATGTATTTGATTTTATTGGCATTAAGTGCTAGGTGGTTGTTTTGCATCCAGGTTTTGGTGTTTGAGAAAGCTGACTGGGTTATCTGCAGATAGTCAGAAGGGGTGTCAGCTGAGCAGATGATTGTCAAATAATCTGCATACTGGATTAGTGCATAGTTGGAGATATTGTAGTGAAAGTTATTAATTAATATATTGAAAAGTAAGGGGCCAAGGACAGAACCTTGGGGTACCCCAGTAGGAGTATATAGAAAGGAAGAGGTAGAATATTTCCATTTAACACCTTGTTGTCTAGTGGAGATGTAGCTGGTAAACCAAGCTATGGTGGAAGGGGAGAGACTGAGGGAGGAAGGTTGTAATAGGAGTATAGGGTGGAAAACAGTGGCAAAGGCCTTGGAAAGGTCTAGGAACAGGGTTGATAAATTTTGCTGGAGTCATGAGCATGGTTAATGGACTCAAGGAAGGAGAGGAGTGCAGTGATGGTACTGTGACCAGGACAGAATCCATGTTGTGTGGGGGTTAGGATGTTGTTTTGTGTTAGATAAGGCATTAGCTGTGAGTGAATATGTACATTTTTCAAGGACTTTTGAGAGTGGGGAAAGTATGGCAATAGGACAGAAATTAGTGGTGTTGGTGTTTTTACCATCTTTATGGAGTGGGATGATGAATGCTTATCTCCAAAGTGAGGGAACATAAGATTCTTGGATGGACCTATTTATTATGATGGCGGTAGGGAAGGCTATGCTGTTGGCAGATAGTTTGAGGAAGGATGCAGGTAAATTATATGATGCGTTGGAGCATGGTTTCAGTCAGAGGAGGAGCTTTTTATTATGTGTGTGGGCACAGGATTGAGGCTGAAGGAAGGGGTATGTGTTTTGCGATCAGAGGGGACTGCATAGGGAGGGGGGAAGATATTGGAGGGGAGCTGGGGAAGCTGGCAGTAAGTTTGGCTATACATTCCGCAAAGAAGGTGTTAAGTAGAGAGGCTGTTTCTTGATCAGAACAGTTAGAGTTGGCCTTGGGTTGCCTTCAATGCCAGGGTGAAGGAGGCAGGAGATAGTATTCCAGAATTTTCTAGGGTTGTTAGTATGTTCAGATTGAAGCTTAGAGTAATATGTTTTGCGGTCTCTAGTATTAGTTTTTGTATGGAGTTGCGGAGTTTTTTAAATTTTAGTAGGGTATTAAGTTGCTTATTTCTTTGTTATTGATTCCACTTTTTGTTTCTTAGGAGCAAGATCAGTTTAGTTTCCTTAGATAGCCTGGGAGAAGTTATAGCTTTAACTCTTTTGGTCCTGAGAGGAGCAAGGTTATTGAGTAGGTACAGAAAAGTTTCATTAAAGTAGTTGATGGCATTCTCAAGGGGCAGAGTTTTTAAAGGTGTCCAGACAGTTCATTTTTAGGCAGTCTGAAAATGTTTGTTGGTTGAAGTTGGACAGTTTTCGGGTTTGAATATAGTGATGTTGTTTATGAAGGGGGAGGGGTATCAATCAGCAAAGGCTGGTAGATGGTCACTGAAGGGGTCAGGAAGGATTACTGAATTTGACATTAGATTTGGATGAGACACTAAGATCCAGTCAATGATGGAGCAAGAGGTTCCATCTTTGTTTGGTGTGGTGGGGGAGTTTATTAACTGGATGAAGTTAAAGGGGTTGCTTGCTTGGATAGGGGAGTGAGACTTAATGGTGGTCCAGTTAATGTTTACATCACCTAGGATGAGGGTTTTGTTTTTAATGTTAGAGGAGAACCAGGAGAAAATGTCTTCTAGTGCTGGCATGTTATTACCTGGAGGGATGTAAAGAGCAGCTATGCATATGGACTTGTGTTTGTTCAATTTTAAGAGAGCTATGGTTAATTCAGAGTTGGCATATTTTGTAGTGGGAGTATTGTATAGGGTAACTGAGTAGATGGAAGAGTAGATTAGGGCTACACTGCCTCCTTTTTGGTTGGGCCTATCATTGTGAATCATATGGTAGCCAGGTGACAAGATTTCATTATCTTTTATGTGTTGTTTAAGCCAAGATTCTGAGATGGCAACTATGTCTGGCTGGTTGTGGGTAAGCCAGGCATGTACATAGGTTAGGAATTTTATTACTGAGACTTAGGGCATTAATTGTGATAATGTGAATGATCTTGGAGGAGCAAGGGGATGATGGAGCAGGGAGAGGAGATGGATGGGGGGTTGGTGGGCCCAGGATTGGGGTGAATGTCACCAAAAAGAGAGAGGGAAATATAATCTAGTATGAGGGCAATAAAGTCTGATGTGGAGGGGGAGCTTGGGAGGAGATAGGTAGAGTATTAGGGAGTGGGTAGTATGGTAAGTTAGAAGAGGGTATGATAGGTAGTACTTTGTGTTTATATAAGATGGTTATGTTTGATGGGTAGAGTTCATGGGTTATTGAGGAGAAGGAGTATGATGTAGTATGTAGGTAGTTAGAGGTATAGTGTAGTGGTAGGGTGCAAGAGGTGTAAGGGAGTTGTGTAAGGTAAGTAAGGGTGCTAAGGAGTGCAATGGGCAGCATTAAGCTATGGAAACGTGTTGGTGATAGACATTGTATTTATGGAGTTAATCACTTTAAGTTAGGTTTGTGAGTTTGTGGAACATTTGATGCATGATTGGATGAAAGATGGAGTGGGAGGAGTTAGTGATAAATAAATGTGGAAATAGTGTGGTGGGTGGGAATAGGGGGCAGGGTAGGGGAGCAGAGTGACCCCAAAGTGTGAGCAGAACAGGCAGAGCCAATCTATGCTGAACTGCTGGGAAAACAATCAGTGGAGCCCTATGGGGTAAGTAACCAATATAATAATTCAAATATCTTAACAGAAGTTATAATTAGAGGGATTTCAGATGTGATGTAGTGGCTGAGTGGGTATTGGGTAGAGTTTTACTACTTTGGGGGGTCACAATAGCTGTTGTAAGCACCTGGATTGAAGCAGAGAGACTGTGGAGGTGATCAACTAGTAGTCCAAAAGTTTTCTTAAGTTTATATTTTTGGAGTGTCCACACTCTCAAGGATATGGAGGGGAACAAACTGGACCCACTATGTAGTCACAAACAGGCACTAAAGGAAAATAAAGATGGAAGAAACTTTAGTAAAGGAGTTAGACAACCTCAGTGAAACAAATTTAATATCAATGTCATACAGGTTGTATAGCAAACACTAGGCAGCAGAATTACTTAGCAGTAATATTCTAATAATACATCAGCTATAATCAGTAGACAGATTGCAGATAAACACAGATAACTAATAATTCCAGTTTGTACAAAAACAGCTAAAATACATAAATTGACTGCAGAATAAAAATAGAAACACTAACTGTAAAACCACATGCAGCCAAGTAACTTAGTTCATACATATATAGCCCTGGTCTTGACAGGTACAGAAAACAAAATCAATATAAGAACGGAATGCATGGGTTCAGTTTAAAACCCACGTGCATCTCCTGACACAGTGTTAGACCTCAGAGGTCGAATGAAATGCCAGCAGAAAGTTAACAATATCTATAAGGATAATATGCACTTAAGTAAAGCAGTAGTAGTAGGTGAAACAATAGCATGCAGTACACAGTAAACAAACAGTTATAGTCACAAAATGCCAGCAGAAAATTAACAATACCTATGACAAGGATAACAGGGTCTATATTATAAGACTGGCATTTGAAAACAACGAACAACATGTGGTCGACACCATATGGTCGATGTCTTCAAACATCGACCATATAAAAAGACAAAAAAAAGAAAAAAGTACCCTAATGGGTTTAAGCAGGGGGTCAAGCACCCCTGCACCCTCCACATCCCCCGCTACTTAAATATACCAACTCTGAGACTGCACTACATTGCAGTAAATGGAAATCTCCCCTTACTAAGATTTCCGTTTACACGCTCGAGATTCTGAGCGCTCGATATTCTCGTGTCGACAATGTCAGATTCAACATTGTTGGCTTTTGACAATATAATATAGACCCGGATAATATGCACTTATGTAAAGCAGTAGTAGTAGTAGTAGGTGAAACAATAGCATGCAGTACACAGAAAACAAACACAGTTCCAGCCACTATCACTATAATGGGTCTATATTAGAACATCGATGTTTTAAAACTTTGAATGTTCTAATATCGACCCCTATTCAGCGAACGCTGAAAATAGCGAAGCTGCAGAACACTGAATTTCTTCCTAGGGAAGGAATTTGGTTGGCCGTTTCTGTGGCTTTGCTATTTTCAACACTGCAGTGGAAAGTTATGGGTTGGGATCAGGTAAGTGTGCGATTGTGTGGACGTGAGGGTTAGGGCACAGGTTAGGTGAGTTACGGTTAGGGCATGGGTCAGGTAAGTGTGCGACTGTGTGGACATGAGGGTTAGGGCGGGGTAGGTGAGTTAGGGTTAGGTGAGTGTGTGATAGTGATGGACCTTAGGGTTAGGGTTTGCGTTAAGGTAAGTGGATAGATAGTAGCATTTGTACAGTTTAGTGTAAGGTTAGATGTAGGATTTTAAGTGTATGTATGTGGATTGCTGTTTGTTTGGTGTGCTTGTGTTGAGTGTATGTGTGTCGGAACAGCGATTTTTTTTCCTGGGAATACATTTGCTGTTCTGCATGTTCGGTATTGTCAGCGTTCGCTGAATAGGGGTCGATATTAGAACATTCAAAGTTTTAAAACTTCGGTGTTCTAATATAGACCCCACTATAACACAAGATGAAAGTCAGTTTGATAAATGTTTACACTGTCAAATATAGCAATAAAGAAGGCTAAAATAAAGCTTTACATTGCCTAAAAAACAATTAAGAGAAAGCAAAAATTGGAGTGCTTACATGGGAGCTCACAACACCAGGGACCGCAGCTGCTTAGAGAAATTTAAAGATGGCTTCCAGGGTTTAAAAAAAACTCTTACAGGTTAGAGGGGGAGGGTCAATAACACAGTCAGGTGGGGAGGAGATGGCCAAATAATACAGAGTAATCAGACCTAGACCAGGGAATACATGCAAAGCAATAAAAAAGTCTACAAAAACAATCAGAGACCTGGTAACAGGAGGGTAAGTAAGTAAAGTATGAGTGAGTCCTATAGTCAAAAGGAGCAGGCAGAAGTTAGGAGAAATACAAAAGTCAAAAGAAGCGGGCAGAAATTAGGAGAATTTAGACTAGGGAGGTTGTAAGCACCTGGACAGAAGCAGAGAGGCTGTGGAGGTGATCATCTAGTCATCTAAAAGTTTTCTTAAGTTTATATTTTTGGAGTGTCCATACTCCAAAGCATGAGTAGGGGAACAAACCAGACCCACTATGTAGTTGTGGTGTACAGGCATTGGACAGAAGCAGAGATGCTGTGGAGGTGATCAACTAGTAGTTCAAAAGTTTTCTTAAGTTTATATTTTTGGAGTGCCTGCATTCACAAGCATAGGAAGGGGAACAAATAAGACCCACTATGTAGTCATGATATACAGGCAATGGGAGCTCACAACACCAGGAACCATGGCTGCTTAGAGAAATTTAAAGATCAATAAGCAAAAAAGAGCAGTAGATCTTTCCATTAGCAATGATAAATTAACAAAAAATGTCATTGGGTGCTTCTGGCATGCCCATGTGATAGTAGAAAGTCAAAATTTAGTTCAAATGAGTGTGTCATGAGATGCCATGACATATAACCAGCAGCACAAAGAGAAACATTAATGTTCACATACAGATACAGTTACCTTGAAGCTATCATATCGGGGTACACTGATAAGTGCATGTCCTGAAGACCATATGGCAACAGCAATTTGCTATAGAAGAAAAAAGTTTCACAATAGGCACAACAGCCATCATCTACATAAATACTGGGGTCATACAAGACAGGCAGCAGCATACACATACATAATTCAACTAGTACTGCAATACTTGAATATGTGTGATACATCCTGAAACATGGGCAGCCATGCTGTGAGACAGAAATAGCCCTTTATTTGGTGTTATTTTTTTTTATTTGGCTTTATGTAACTCTAGCTGAAGAATCATTTTCACCAGTAAGTGTTTGTGGATGCACATAGCAGTCATAGCTGGCCCACATGTTATAGATTGTGGTGTGGCTGTTTGTCAGGTTGCACAGGAACCCAATGGATTAACATGTCAGGATATTAATGATATGGATTGCTATCCCGCAGGACTACTGACCCACGTTTGTGCCAATGTCTGTGTCCCTGATCCTGATATATGCCTTTGTACAGACAAGCCTTGCCCATGCATTCCTCAGCTATGTCTGTAATGGGCATGAAGTACAAATGCCACATCATCTGCAGCATATGCCAAGAATGTTAATTAGTGCTGTCCATTATGATCCTATATCTCTGGTATTTAAGCTCAAATAGCACTTTCATGTGATCTGCCATCATTCTCTCCAGTGAACCAATATGCTCATTGTGGAATCTCTCAGCCTGATCAGGCACAGTGACTAGGATACATGATATACCATGCAAATGTCCATAAGCAGTGCGATAGGAGGCAGTATCTGTCATTGGTGGCATTTACTGGATGGCAAAACACACTAATCAGCAATGACAGATCCCACATTCTTAGTCCTTAGGCCATTTTCACCTTCATTATCATCCATTCCTTTTTTCTGTCTTCCTGCTCCATGTGACTCTATAAATTGTTAGGTGATAGGACATTGTGACCATCTTCCACAGACCCTTCCAACCAGAGACACCAGATGCAGAGTCCTACTGTGAGCCGAGATCCCCAAGCTAACATGGCTGGGCTGCTTAGCTGTTACCTAACTAGTAATGGATTAGTATACAATGTGACACCAACCACCATGCCTTATGTAAATGGTGCTGCACTGTAAGTGAAGTTTGTGCCATCCTATTCTGGCTCCACTGTGAAAATGGCAAGTCGACACTCCTGTGCATCTGAAGTAGTAGAGCCATTACCCCGCTCATTAGTGCTACCATGCAGTCCCTGGGCTGCTGTGGTATCCAGACAGGCTACAAGGGAAGGGGTACGATATTTCTACATAGGACATATTAATGTGCACCTCAGTGTATTGTTATATGTGAAACCAGTACTCATCTTTAAGGCTGTGAGGCCATTATATCATTCTAGAAGACTCTGAAATACATACAAGATATATGGGTAACCATCTGCAACATCAGGGCCAGCTATAGCAATTCCCAGAATTCAGAGACTGAATTGCTAAAAACATATATTTAGATATACTAAGTCTGAGATGGCCATTGCTTGGAATATTCACATTTCTCCAAGGTATGGCGATCTCAGATTCAGTATATATAAGTTCAACAATATGTTAGGTAGTGGGGGGGGGGGCTTGTCCCATGCAAGCAAAGAAGTTTAAAGGGAAAGAGAGATGTTAGGGATTTTTCTTCTCCTGCATTTTTGATTCTTTTTTTTTTTTTTTTTTTAGTAAGTTAGCAGTCGGCATTTTGAGTGCCAAAATTTTGGTAGGGTGACAGATATTTGTGATAAATGAACTAAGGTGCATTTTGACAATTATGAAACATAAAATATAAACTGATGCAGCATACCTGGTCTAACAGCACATATTTTGGATGGTTATATCTTAATACACAACTGCACCAAAACCATATATATATATATATATCTATATATATATATATATATATATATATATATAAATATATATATATATATATATATACACACACATACACACACGCACACACACACACATACATATATATATATATATATATATATATATATATATATATATATATATATATATATATATACACACACACACACACACACACACCTATACATATATATATATATATATATATATATATATATATATATATATATATATATATATATATATATATATGTGGGTCTACTTGCCTACTTCAGTAGACCGAACTTTTACTTACCCAACACTCACTTGCCCTAGACGAAAGCACCAACAATGACAGAAGACAAACTCTGCACGCCAGGTAAGTAACCTCTTGGCCATGCCAAACAAAAACAATTAACAAAACTAAACTAAACCCACCGATGTGGGGGTTATTGATCGCTACACACTCCTATGTGGGAGGGGCTTCACCTCCACACCCCCCTAACTAAATATACTAACTCAGAGATCGCACTACTGCAAGGGGTAAGGGGCAAAGGTCAACAGGATGGCCAAGTCGTTACTTACCTCGCATGCGGAGTCAGTGTTCCAGATGTCGGTCTTCTGAAGTTGTGGGTGCTTTCATCTGGGAAACTTCCATGTCGGGTAAGCAAACATCCGGTCTACTGAAGTAGACCCATATATATATATATATATATATATATATATATATATATATATATATATATATATATATATATATATGTATATAAAATGTGATATTAGTACATATACATACATATATATCTCATGTGATAATAGTATATATATATATATATATATATATATATATATATATATATATATATATATATATATATATATATATATCATGTGATAGTACATATATATGTCATGTATGTGGGACATCATCAGCAAGGATCACTACTAGGTACCCTCCTTCTTATGCCACAGGTCACCAGTAAGGGTCACTGCTAGGTACCCTGCTTCTTATGCCACAGCTGCAAGGGATACCAGAAATGCCTTGATAACATTTAATGGAGCAAGTGAGGGTCTGTCCCTGGTAATATTCCTACATCCCAAATCGGCAATATCTGTGACTTGACAATGACTGGCCTGCATTGTGTAGTCATGGCTACCATAGCTGCTTATGCTATGTACACTCCCCTCCACACCCCTCCTTCCTTCCATCACACAGTAGTGCCATTCTATGCTACTGTAACACCTTCATGAATACTTAATTGGTACAGTTGTGAAATTGTCATGCCATAGTCACTGTACAGTACATTCCACCCATGGGACTTCATACCTCACAGTTGTCCCAGATTCTAGCTCATGATTTCTTTCTCTGACTCTCCTAAAATTAGTCATACTTTGAGAAAAAGATAGTACATACATACATGTAAATATTTCAAGCACGGGCATCAATGCCCTTCTTGTCTGCCAATATACCAAAACACTTCTTCCCATAATCAGTTTTCAGGCTGTTTTTAAAAATATCTAAACTAGTACTTGCTTTAAGGTAATTTGGTAATTTGTTCCATGCATCATCTACTCCCTCAGAGAACCAATTAGTACACTTCTCATTCTTATAAAATCTTCTACATAGGTTGTCTAATGATTCTGTGCTACTTTTTGATAACACCAAAGATTCACAGAGGAAGTTGCCTCTAAATGCCATATTTACTCTTCTTAGATGTCTGTAAGAAACACTGTACAAGTTCAGATATTTTAGTATTTCATACCAACTTAAATTTTCACATCCATTGATCCCCTTGGTATATTTCCGCTGTACTCTTTCCAGCTTAGTCATGCTTGTTTTCTTATAAGGTTTTCATATACTGACGTTTGGGTCTAATGTAACTAACAAACAATGACGTCATCATTTTTGGTTTCTTAGATTTTATAAATCTTTTTATACAACCAATAATTCGATAACTATCATTAACCAATAGGTTTATATGATTAGAAAAACTCAAAGCTGGATCTATACATATACCCAGGTCCTTAAATGAGTCTACAGTTTCAATCACTGTGTGCTGTATTAAATGTTCACCTTTCAATTTATGTCTCCCATATGTCATATGCTTAGTTTTTTTATGTATTTATCAACATATTATTCTCCTGTGCTCAAATGCTTAATTTAGTCAAGTTGTTTTGCAGACATGCCTTATCTGTAACACATGTAATCCAGTTTACCCAATTTCAAGTCATCTGCATATAGTCTGTAGAACACCTCAGATGAAAAAGTAAGGTCTGAAAGATGCAATCTAAACAAGTAAGGGCCTTTGACAGAGCCTGTGGGACACCCTGACTGTAACCAAGAATTTCACCTGTAGAGTTGCTTTATGATACTTGCCATGTCCTATTTGTAAGCCATGCAGCTATCCATCTTATCAAATGTAATTCAATTTTTAAGCTATGCAGCTATCCATCTTATCAAAAGCAATTCAATTCCTAGTTGTTCTAATTTATTGATTAGTGTTTTCTGTATGATCCTGTCAAATGTTGAAGTTAAATCTATATAAATTATATCACAGCACAATTTTCATTCATAGCTATTATCATTTTGTTATAGAACATCATGTTATCCGTGGTAATAGATCTATTTTCAACATATGCATGCTGATATATGGTTTCAAGTCCCAAACTATCCAATTCTGACAATAACTTATCTAATATTAGCTTTTCCATTATTTTTCCACAACATGAAAGTAGACGTAAGGGTCTGTATGGCTCTGGGTTTGTCCTACCCCCCTTTCCCTTAAAGACGGGTTTAATAAGTGCATGTCTCCAATTTTGAGGAATCGTCCCATATTTATATGACCCAGTGAATAATAGATATAATCTTACTCTAAGTTCTTGCTGAAGTATTCTCAGTTTATTACTAATTCCATCTCTTCTTTGGGCTTTGTTTAGATCCAGTTTGCACAGTTCTATTCTAATATAATCTACTCTGATTCCAGTATCTGAGGTTATATGGATGTCATTAGGACAACCTATCACCCCCTTTGTGGAACCAAATTGTTTTGCGTAAGATTTTGTAAATGTATTTAATCTGTTATGTATGAGAATAAATTTTAGAATCTGCACACAGTTTATCAATGTGCATGTCTTTACTCCTACCACATCTTATTTATCTATAAAAAAGGTTTCCTATTATGCTCAATATCTTTATATAAATTTTCTTCAAATTTTTCTTGATCTTGTCTCACACTATGCTTATTTTGTTTGTCTAGCTTGTTGAAGTTTTCAAACTTGTAGTTGTTCAACCTCTCTTCCATTTCTTATATTTTTTGTCTCTCATTTTAATCAGGTATCTTGTTCTTTTGGAAATATATCCCCCTGATGTATGCCTAAAGCCTGATGTTAAGCATTTTTTTTTTAATTTTTGCATTCAGTTTCTCCTTCAAAACTTTTCACATTCCATCTGCAGTTTTTCCACTGAACACATCACTCCGGTTAGTTTTACACAGTGACCATTTTGCTTCAATATAATCTGTAATTTACCTTCTGTGCATTGGTTTTGATTTCTGTTTGGCAAAATTATCTAGCAACAAATTGACATTTATAACCCCATGACCACTGCACACCAACAGTGGTAAAACTTGACTTGATGTAACAGTAATTTCTTTAGGAACACCAACAATGTCTAGTATGTTCCATTCCCTGGTAGTTTTTTTTTTTACAATCTGAAGTATCTGCTGTCTGAATATACATTGTGAATAGTTTCCTTATTAATGTTGTTGAATTGATATTATTCCTATCTATTTCTGGTGAATTTAAGTCCCCAGCTAATATTGTTCTTCCCTCCTGCAAGAAATGTATGAATTCCTCTAGGTCATCTGCACTTGACTTTGGTGGTTTATACACTTCAACAATTGTTATATGTTCCAGGGTAGTCTTTATTGTCACTGTTACACAGTCTATAGTATTGATGTTATCACTGAACATGCAATAATCACAGGTCTCATAATTATCTTTAATCCCTATCATGACACCTCCACCTGATTTTTTTGTTAGAATGTCTGTTACAGTAAAAACATTTATTCCCTGACAGAACTAGTTTCCAGTCATTATTCTTTAACCATGTTTCACAAACAATAACATCAATGTCATAACAAATTTTCCAATAAAAGAACTTTATTATTAATACTCCTAGCATAAACAACTATCAAAGATGCATCAAATGTTGCTGTGTGTGAACTGTTAGATTTCCACCTCCTGCAAAAATTATCTTCCTTGATCTTGACAAATGCATGCCATCCTATCTGAACATGTTTGCCCAAAACTAGGCTTGGATGCTCTACACATTCCCATTTTTTAAAACAGGACATTTTTTCCATCTAGGTATTTACACAAAAAATCTTTTCATTCACGGTGACCTGACAATCCTTTCTGTATGTGATTTGTGAAAAATACATCCTAACACACGTACAAGCTATAATATCTAAGTGGGCTCTAAGTTCCCTACTAACAGTCAAAGAGTCCTTATGGATGAGATCATTTTTACCGACATGAATAAAAACAGATCCACACCTCTTTACATTAAGGTGCTCCAAGGCTTGCCTCACATCTTTTATTTTTGCTCCCAGCAAGCATAACACTACTCAATGTTCATTATCTTCTTTGCAAATATAAGTATCAGTTCCTCTAATAAGTGAATCTCCAATTACAAGAATATCTTTGCTGACCAGATCTGAAGAATCTTCAGCTTCTAATACAGTAGTATCTGCTATACCAGTTGTTACAATGCATAGATCTTCATCACCATTAGTCTTATTAATCACACTGTTTTCATTGTGTATTAAATTTGCGAGCGTGCAGTTCTCATCCAGCTGGCTTTGTATATCCACAGCTTGAGCCATGTAGTCAACATCTGTCTTTCTCTTCTTTTTTTCTCACAGAAATGTTCTTCAATCATTCCACGTTCAATTTTGATTTCTTCCTTTTCACCTGCCCCTTCCCTCTTTTTTTCTACCTTCTCTTTTGGAAAAATGATGGCTTTTTCTATAAACTGAAGGGAGGAGATTATAATGAAAAAATAATGACATGCCTGAGAGTTAAAAACTTATTTTTTCTTTAAAAAAATGCACATTAATTCATGTCCTCTTAAATTATCATTGTTCTAAATCAGTGATGCTAATATTTAAGAAGTGTCCCTTATTTGAGTCTGTTGTCCTTGAAAAACTTTGTCTATGTCTTTGATTCTATTGTTGAAATTTTGAGAGCTATGTAGTACGTGTCTGGACCAGAAACATTACTGACTTCAGAATATATATACATGCATATACTCATATGTTATAATAAAGCTTTCATGTAAATGTTAACCACATGCATGCTGTCATATCAATTCCCCTGCAATTTATCAAACATGCATTTGTTCGATAAATTGCAGAGTGGTTTGTTTTGATGAACATTTAAATTACTGAATGTCTAAATTGCTGATTGCCAAAAGAGTAAAGTGGGGTTACAGTAGGGGTGGAAGGGCCTCTAAATGTTTGTGGGTTAAAGTTAGGGTTAGGGTAAAATAAAGGGTTAGATTAGAGGGTATCTGAGGGACTGTGCGTTAGGGTTAGAGTGAGGGCTAGGTTAGGGGCGAGATTTAGTTGTCTATGTTTGTGGGTGCGTTTGTGTTGAACGTTTGCATATTTGTATGTATGTAGGGTGTGTCTGAGCTATTTTGTGTAATGGTAGGTTTACAGAAAGTCTTTTACTCGGGTAAAGTGAAGGGTTAGAATTACAGTTAGGGCCAGGCATAGGACAAGGCTTGCATTTAGGGTTAGGATTAGCTAACCCTAACCCTGCCCCTAATCCTAACCTTATATCCTACGTTAATAAAAAAAAAAAACTTTACTGCAGCATTACCACTATTCAGATATTTACTATTATCATTATTAGAGTTTATAGTTATGGGAGGGTTTTCATTTAAAGACTGCAAAGGGAAATTGTTTCATTTATTGATCTTTTGCATGTTTGATTTTAGCTGTTTTTGTTATTATAAATGTTTGAAATGTTATTACAGGTGGTTTTGTTTTCAGCATTTGTGTCTTTTTATCACATCATACATAAACTAATATTCAGATACTCATGTGTGCATTCACCCCCCTCCCACACACACACACACACTCACACCCTGATAAAGTCACAGATAAACACACACACACACACACACACACACACACACACACACACACACACACACACACACACACACACACACACACACACACAAATATATACACGCACACATGCATACAGAAAGATCCATGTTGACATGCATTACCCTGCTGTTTCCTTATTGAATATTGTTAGTCAGCAAGGCAGGTGTTATTGTTTAGTGTCCAAACAGCACACCAATATATTATAACTGTCATGAGACATCTGTGAACATTTGCAAGTAGTGTTTGCATACAAAACATTGTTTATAAAAATATACATATCAATTAGATGTTTTAAATTTTGTTTCACAAAAAATTCATATATTTATGCTGATTTGCAGTGTTCAGTAAGCTATGGTACATTTAATCAAGACTCATAGACTAAAGAAGTACTTCTTTAAAATATGAGAAGCAGACCCATCACATTTTATGACCTGGGATGGTCTACAACTTGTAGGGCCAGCACCCCATGCAAGAAAATTTGCCTTCTTATACTCCGTTGCTTAGTGAAGGCCACATGGCTTTGGGTGAGGTTTTGTGTATTTGATGAAATTTAGCATCTGTCTCTCAGGTCTTGACAGAATGTTTTTTTTACTGATCAGTCAATGAATACACTTTCCATCTAGTACATGCCTATATGTATGTTTAATTAGTCCTTGCATTGCTAATGAGTTTCGTTTCCATTGAATGTATCATTAACTTAATTGAGGCAAGTAGAGATCAGGCAGTAATGTCCTGTTCATTTAAGAGGTACCTTGTGCAACACTATGCAGCTAACAGTAGGTCACCTCACTGGGATTTGGCTCAAATGCACTGTATGATCTGCATACCTCATGCAACATGGTGCATCCTGATTTAACAGACATTACAGCTCTGACATCGCATTCTGTATTCAAGGACTCAGGCCAGTGACAGCTAGAGAACCTGTGCTACTTCTGTGGACTGTCGACTATTCTATGAAATGGCAAGTGCATTATGGGTGAAAGAGTGCTTGATGAGCACAGAAGGTGCTGATTATCGTTTTCCTTCTTAGATGCTCTAAAGTCCACCTGGTCTGACTGCAGGTGGGTCTATTTCATCAAAATGGCATGATGGGAATGTTGACTGCCACTAACAGACAGAAAGCAGGCATGTCATCGGTTTAATGACCTGTATCAGTGAAGGGAGTGGATTATATCTGAGTTGTCACCTGGGTACATTTGGCCTTGCAGTACTGCATTATGTTTCAATGCAGTTAAAGCTGCATTTCATAAAGGAATTTAGATTTATTTCATACTCTTTCACATTGTCTGTCTGTACCTGTTCAATATCAGTTTTATAAGCAGCATATATCTCTCTGCTTGGCATGTTCACATTCACATCAGTGAATATGTAGCGACTTATATTGCTTGCAGTAATTGTACATGGCAATTAGTCATCCAGGACATTTTAATGTAGATTTTCATTTATACCATACAGGCCTGTGAAAATATGTGCTGCCCCTCTCCATTGCTAGCCTGTACCTGTGCTTGCTATATCATTTAGGATGAACAGATATATCATATATCTCACACTCTGTGCACTGTTTTCATATACGCCCATTACTGGACATATTATGTCTTAGGTTGTTTTTTTAGTGGCTGCACTTGCCAGTTAACCATTTAGGCTTGTATGTGTCAAACATTTCCATTTAATTTCATTGCACTGTGTGCATTAGAATTTTTGCTGATACATTTATATGGCTACATTTATGCTAGTTTGGTTGACTGAATGCCTTTTGGCTAGATATTCTGTATGTGCACACATTTTATAATGTGTACAATGTATTCTTATATGCATATGCTATATATTATTGCTTTTGTCCTATAACGGATCGTGTATAGCACCTGAAATGTGTGTGAGCAGGTATTTATATATAGATGCAGATCTAGCAATGTCATCACAAATCTGTATTTCTGTGCTCTCATATATACTGTAATTATCATGAGTGAATGTGCTGGGGGTCTGCAAATGGCTTTGAGTGGGTGTTTGCGACTATTGGAGGCTTGTAATAAATTGCTGTTTTACATATGCATATGCTTGGGTAATGACCATGTCACAAATTATTACTGCATCACATGCATGTATGCTAGAGGTGTCTGTCATATACTCACGATCATAGTTTAGCAGTTCTATATGCTATTACATAATTTGGTTAGCCCTTCTCTATGTAGGACTGTGTTCACATTGCTTTGGAAATTAATGAATATCATATGTTTTATATATATATTTTGCCTGTTTGTTTGTTTTCTTTGTTTGTTTGCTTTTGGACAAAGAAGAATGTGAACCCATTGACAGCTGGGCTATCTGACATGACAGAGTGGTAGTCTGATGCATGGTCCATAATTTTGGTTATTGCGTGTCTCATGTGAGTGTTTTCTTATATGTTGGTATTTTCTTAATTTTGTATTATACAGGCTTCATACAAGATCACATACTTCAAGATGGTGAGGGTCTGATGTGTTGCATCAGTGACTCATCAAATGACCTGTTGACCCCAAAGAATGCCAATCCACAGGGTAGAGTTGATGTGAGAGACCCAGTGACTAATGTATGTATGCTTGACTTTAAGCATGAGTTGTATATTGGAGTGCAAGAGGTTTTTGCTGGGGAGGTGGTGATCCCCAAGTCTACAGGAGTTGGCAAGTACCATACTGTTAATCAGAGAGGCACTTGAAGGTTGTTATCCCACTGACTCACATGACTAAGCTGTTTATTGACATCTTGCGCAGATGTGACTGTCAGTTTTGCCTCTGCACATATGCGCAGTTATTGCCCCTACTGTTATTATTTGCCCAAAACCTGTCTCTACATCTAATGCCCATGTCTTTTTGGCCATGCATGTGTTCGCAACATGAATGTGTAAGTAGTACCTACTTATGGCTGCATTTTCATAACTGACCCTGTAACACAGAACATTATTGTATATGGTAAATATGTATTACTGTACACCTTTGTCTTACAAGTGTAACATCTCTAGCATTTGTACTTACATAGTTACACAAAAGTGGCTTACTACAAGCAAGACAAATATTGTATGTGGCAGTACTTGCAGTGATGTGGGTATTTCTCATTTAGGTAGTGTGCATCCATTCTCATGCAGGGAGTTGGCAATATGCATGCATAATCATGGCAAAAATCCCTTCCTCATCTGTTGTTTCCACTCCCTCATTTGTTTTCCACATCTTCACCTCAGCATCTTGTATTCCTTGTTTACTGACCTTTATTTTAATGTATTAATTTGTTAATTATGTAAATAAACTGATCATCATGGACTCTTTTCAGCCTTAACCCAGATCATGAGATAAAATGCAATTTAAAGGAACCAGTCAACCAATATGCTTTTGAAAACTGGGAAGAAACAATACTACACTGAAGAAGTTTGTGCAGGGGATGTGGGGAGTGTGGGGATGCGGGGGGGGGGGGCAAGCCTCCAGCAAAAACATTATTTTTAGACTATGCAGCTTTAGATCATTTTAGATTCACTCTGAAATGATCACTCTTTTTATTCGCTTTTTTGACTGTTCATTTTTTAATGAAATAGTCATGCATACATACACACAGATATATATATACATAGAGAGAGAGAGAGAGAGTTAGAGAAAGATATATATAGATATAGACAAATGAATATAGCTATAGATATAGATAAAGTGTAGCATGTGTCTCAGAGAAGGACTGTGTACTTTAAATGTGTTCTCAGAATGTATGCTGCAGTATGGTGCATGGGAATGGATCTATCTTACTACGTCGACAAGTCAAAACGCCGACAACAAAATCACCGACACCACATAACCGACATTTCACAAACACGAAACCTCACATGCCCGACACACCATAATCCCGACAAGCAACAAACAAAACAAATCCCCGGTCCAAAAAGCACACACACAACACAAGCACACCAAAATCCTTACAAACCAACACTAAACCTCACATACACAACTACCTACAACCTTAACCCAAACCCTAACCCTAAGGTCCGCCACTATCGCACACTCACCTAACCCGCCCTAACCCTAACTCACTTAACCCGCCTAACCCACAAACTATCACAGTCGCACACTTACCTAGCCCGCCCTAACCCTAACTCACTTAACCCTAACCCACAAACTATCACAGTCGCACACTTACCTAGCCGCCCTAACCCTAACTCACTTAACCCGCCTAACCCACAAACTATCACAGTCGCACACTTACCTAGCCCGCGCCCTAACCCTAACTCACTTAACCCGCCCCTAACCCACAAACTATCACAGTCGCACACTTACCTTACTCGCACCCTAACGTCCGTCACTACCGCATACATACACAGCCTTTTCCCATGTCGATGTTCTCAGCGTCGGGGTTTTGATCCGTCGGTCTTCTCCGTTTTCGATCTTCTGGCGTCGGTGTTCTCGCTGTCGGCGTTCTGACTTGTCGACGTAGTAAGATAGACCCATGGGAATATACTCACAGCATTTAACTAGTTATCAATGATTTAATTGTCAATTAAGGCAGTATATTAAGAGGTAGCCTGCAAGCAGGAAACAGGAAATGAGTTACTCTCATGAAGGATCATATGATGGAGGATCTTAATCTGAAGGATGACATGGAAGCATGGAGATCCTATCTGGTGAAAACCTGCATAGCATAACCTGCAGAGTTTACCTTATGGAAATATGTTATTGTTGCAACCAAAATCTGGGTCTTTGGTAATGCCTGCAGCCCTGGACTTTTCTTATGTTACAAGACAACCTTTTCCTGGAGGCGCTGTGTGGACTGAATACTTTTATGAAAAATGTATTAAGGTGCTGCTTAATTTCTTTTAAAACTGTGAAGACAAATGGAATAACATTTTGGTTTAATAATGAATAAACCTGTATTTTACATATGTCCTAACTCCAGTGTCCTTTTAGAACTTGCACTGGTGGAGTTTGCACTGGCAGGTGTCCAGACCACTGACAATTTTTAGTTCCTCGCAGTACCTCTGATGACAAGTGTAAACTGTATTTGGACTACAAATTCTCTGCCAAACTGTGAATTTTACGGTACAAATCTCCGCTCGGTCCCCCAAAGAGTTGTGCAGTCAAACGATGCGATAAAATGAAGTAAAACACTGCAAAACTCACCACCAAAGATGTAAAATGTTACTCTTTTATTATCGAAACAAACAAATAAGCGCTTATCTGTTTGTTTCGATAATAAAAGAGTGACATTTTACATCTTTGGTGGTGAGTTTTGCAGTGTTTTACTTCATTTCAAACTGTGAATTTTGTGTTCTTGACATGGTTAATCGGTGTCTGCAACCATGGAAGAATCCCAGGAGAAAGTTGTGGTGGCCAACCCCATGGTGGGGAAACCAAAGGCTGGTACAACAACAACAGCCTGTTATGCTAGCCAAAATGACTAAAAACCCCAAAACAGTGCCACCTTTCAAAAAACTATTAAAGGTGAATGGCTTAGAGTCTTATTTAGTGATGTTTGAGTACTATGCCACCATGCAGAACTGCAGCTGAGCTAAAGAGGCTCCGAAAATGGACAAGGACATGGATGAGACTGATTTCATAGACTATGATAAATTTAATAAAATGAACTGAGATTCAGGGCTGGAATAACCCCTGGTGGGCAAAGAATAACATTTTCTAACTGGACTTTTAATCTAGATAAACCTATAATTGCACACACACATGGCTTCAAGCATGTTTTAAGGCTGTATCTTGAATGAGATAACTACAGCAAAGCAAATATTTTAGAATGTTTTGTAGTAGGCAGTTTTAAAAGTTCTTTGTATATTAAAATAAGAAAATGGATATTGATCACATGAGCTCTGCTAGGCAAGTAACTTTAGTAGAACAGTTAGTTAATAAAACACTGCTTAAAATTAACTGTCTATTTCTAAGGGTAACACTGATGTAACAAAATGTAAGTTTTACGAGGAAAAAGGTATCAACGAATGTGTTAAGTCTGAAGGAGGGGGTCATGCTGCTAACCTCTGCGCAGATGCAATACTGAAGTAAATACTAAGAGCAGGAAGGTAAAACTGAAATGGATTCTTTAAATGAAATTGTACCTATGGGGGTATGATAGAACAACAGTTAAGGTAAACAAGTCATCCCTGTATCACTGTGTTACAACCAAACTAGTAAAAAGTATCATATTTTAGGAAGAGAGGTTAAAGCTCTGCTAGAGTCTGAAAGCATGATTCTCCTTATCAATTTTTTTAGTGTGGAAACATACAATTAATAATAATCAAAAAGTGGAAGTAATATACAAGCATGGTGACAGAAAAAAACTAACCCCTTAGACATGTAGAAATTCAAACAGTTCCAGAAAAACTGTTACATCCTGTGTCTGCAATCCCAGATTTAACTCATAATGTAATATTAGGAAAAATATTTCCTGATTTTTAAAACACTGTGGAAAATGTTGGAGGACAATGACTCATTTGATACAGTGTGGCAAACTACAGCCATTTACTGAAAGAATGATGTTGGAGCAAGGCAGTCATACTCATGTGGAGATTCAGAATCAAAGCCATGACAAGGGAGTTGGCATAAATACTATTAGTGAAAATGATCCTGTCTATTATCACAAGCATGCACAAGGAAAGAGCAAAACTGTAAGTGATATAGTGCAAGAACTGAAAATTAAATCGTAGGAAATTCTTCAGTAAAATCAATATAAGTCAGAGGTCAGCAGAGACTTACAATAAGTGATAGCACAAAAACTGAGGTAATGAAAGATAATGAATGGCGCTTGAGTGAGGACTTTCAAGACAAAGTGAATGCAGAACATGACATAAGAAGGGAATGCATAGTTTCAACCAATTTCTCCTGCTATAAAGATGAAAATGCAGATGAAGGCTGATTCTAAACAAGAATCTATGAACCAAGAGAAACAATAAAACTGACAATATGTTTTTCTGAGAAATCCTTTGCAGTGAAAAGGCAACATAAGGAAGGAAGGAAAATAAAATGAAACCACCATATCCACTCAAATAAAGGTAGAACAGAGCAACCTAAATTTAAAGGGAGCACTCAATAGGACAGTGATGAAAGCTAAGAAAGTACAGCAGAGAATGATTTTCATTTAGAGCTGCCATTTCAGGAAAAGACACAGAAGAAGTTGCAGTACTAGTATTTTTAGGGGAAGGACATAGGTTCATAGGAGGTTACTAGGCTATTGGCCCTAGGGCCTTTATAAGCCTAGCCATGTTATACCCTTGTTCACTTATTAACAAAATTGTATGGTCTATATCTGCAGCACAAGTCTATGGTCAGCAATGACCACACTTATCCAAGAGGGACATAGGTTTTTTTTACAGTCTCCCACCCAGTTGTCTAAGTTATGCTTAAATAGGGTCATTGAGGAACTCTGTTTTATAAGAATTGGGAGTTTGCTCCAGAGGAGAGGCAGTCTCTTTGTGACATATCAGTCACTCCAGCATGTCCTGTTAATGCTGCAGGCTAGGTTAAGATCCCTGGAGTGAGTGACCCTTGTCCCATTTGACTTGCAGATGTGCAGCATTTCCATTAGGGCAGGGTCCGAGACTGGTCTTTGGGCCAGGCGCAAGTCACATCTCAACAGCCTATAAGATAAAGACTACAGTGACAGGGCCTTCAGTCTGTCCATGTAAGTCATGTGTTGACGGCCCTGAATTTTCTTGATGAGAAACCCCTGAGGTCTCTCCAGCTACTGCAGTTGCCTGGTGAGGTACCTACAGAAGGGCGTGTTGTACTCTATTAGTGGTCTGATGAGGGATGAGTACAGGGGAATTATAACATCCTTAGCTCTGGATATGATGCCCATACATATGAGATGTGCAACATAGAAGGCCTTCCTTAACCACTGTGGACACATGGTGTTCGAAGTTAAGATTGCTATCAACCTGTGTTCCCAAATCTCTCATCACAGGGGTTAAGCTATGGGGGATACTGTTAATATTGTAATTTGCAGGGACTTACCCTTTGTCAAAAGAGATAATGCATTTTTTTAATTAAATTTAAGTCTCTGGCTTTGGCACCAATCATTTATCTGTGCAAGCCCTTTTTGCAGTATGTCATCATCATTGGGGAACTCAATGATTGCACCCAGTTTGCAGTCATCAGCAAACTTGGTAAGCCACAGGCCATCTATTTTCATCTGAACATCTGTAAAATGGATTCCAAACAGTAGGAGGACCAGCACAGATCCTTGTGGTATACTACTGGTAACTGGTCTGCTGGTAGAGGTGGAATCCCCAACGCTGACTGTATACATTCTGTCAGTGAGCCAAATGGCTACTCATCTAGTGACATATGGGTTAATTCCCATCTGGGTGAGTTTCTCAATAATACCTGAATGAAGGATTATGTCAAACGCATTGGCTGAGTCAAGATAGGCTGTATGTACTCGTCTGCCTTCATTCAGGGCTGTGGTTACCTTCTTGAAGAAGTCCACCATTGGAAATGTTTACCGTGAGGGCTTACCCTAGTGAATTTCTAAAGGAAATTTCCAAAGAAGTGGTAGTCAAAAGGGAGCATGGCACCCATTGACCTATATTATGTTTGCATAATATAAGTGCTGATGGTGATGATATACCTGCCCTTTAATCAATCAAGAATAATCACAAGCAACAAAGATAACCAAAGATCGTTTATTTCCACTTACAGCCTGGATAGTTATAATACTTTAGGTTGCCTTTACAAAAAATGGAAGATGATTTCCCCAGATCCTAATGTAAGAAAAAAGTAGTCAAAAGACCCTGTCATGTTTTTAGAAGAAACAAGACAATTAAAATTACTTGGAGTCCAATAGACAAGATGGCAAAGAAGAAATAGGACAGACACAAGGAACTACCAAGCCTGGATGCTGTACCCAATGTTTACACATTTGTACAGATAGTTGTTGTTTGTCTTTCGGCTTTTCCCGGTTAGGGGTCACCACAGCGGAACTCCAGTCTGCTAATGATTGGCAGTTGGTTTTCATGGTGTCGAGTTGCCAGCCCAACACCCAACCTTCAACAAAGGCATGCCCATTCAACACATGTCTTTCAAACGCCCACTCGACCGCAGGGAGGACATGCAGACTCCACACAGAAATCACTCCCAACCCAAGCCGAGAATCGAACAGGAGAACCTCTTGGTGTGAGGCAAGAATGCTACCCCTGCACCACCGTGGAAGTACACACATTTGTACAGATAGTAGTTCTACTATTAGGGTTACTTGCTACAAAATTAGGGGTCGTTATTCATGTTATACAAAAAACATGGTTTATCTTGCTTAGTGTCAGTATTGTTCTGTTTTTATTTTTTTACATGAGAAAGACCTCTAGCCATTTTAAGGACTGGGTATATGAACATAGGTTCATAGGTTCATAGGTGTGTACTAGGCTAATGGCCCTGGAGTATTTATAAGCCTAGTCCATAGGATTACCCTGGCATCGTGCCACATCTAAAGGATGTAAAAAAAAAAAACAGAGAAGCACTAATGCATTATATATACATATTGCTAGTTCTAATTATAGAACAAGTAAGGAGTGAACCCCAGGGACTGAATATTTCTAAACATATTGATACCTGTGAACTTAAATAGCAATTGAGGTTAGATGCTATCCATTATCCAGGGTTGAATGATGCTTGTTTCATCAAGCCTGTTTTAAAACTGAAGTTTTATAGTGTTTAATTATGGCTGATAGTCGACTGGCTAGTGAAAACATGTGATTTTAAGATTTTTGCTATTTTACACTTGTTAATGAAATGAGTCAGTTCTGATATTTATTTAACATTTGTTTATCGGGAAAGTCCAACTTGGAACAAAGCCAATTTTCAGCGGAGGCCTGGGGAGAAACTCTCCAAATGCATGTCTTGGTAAAGTGGGAGGAAGCCACAGCACCTGGAGGAAACCCACACAAACACAAAGAGGACATGCAGACTCAGCACAGAAGGCACCCCAGCTGAGAACTGAACTGGAAAACCTATTGCTGTGAGGTGACAGCACTACCACTGCACTACTGCGGTGCCATTATTGTATGCCGTTACATTGTAAGAACAAAAGCGCTTAACTTTTATTATTTTATTAATAAACAGTGGATTTTAGTTGGTTGTTGAATTATTTCCACTAAACACTGCTACAGGTGTTTGTTTTTGTTAGTGCATTCATCTGTGTAGTTACCTAGTTTGTTCTTGACTATAAATGTGACAATGAGTTTATAATCAAAAGGTGTGACTTAGAAAATTTAAAATATAAAATTAAATACTACTGCTAGTGCCCGCCACAAAAAAAAAAAAATACAAAAAAAAAAAATTCTGGCCACATGGAAATAATAAATGCTGTTACCTATAATGTTAAACAACCATGAAAGAGAAAGAGCAAAATTTTCACATTAATGTTTTGAAACCATGGAATGAGCAAGTAAATTCTGCATGGAGGCTACAAACTTAAGTTCATAAAAAAGATCAGGCAGTCTCTACATGAACTGCAGACAGACGAATCATTGTCAAAAGTACAGAAGCACAAAGGGAGATAATTTTAATAAAGAATTAAAGGAATGTTCTCAGAAAACTCTGGGAGAACTACTCTAATGGAATATAATACAGAGACAGCCCCTGAAATGACAGATAAACTGAGACCTTAAAGAGTACCAGAGTGACAACAATAGTAAGAGAAGTGCAAAAATGCTCAGACTAGGAATGACAGAAGAATCACAGAGTGACCAGAGCTGCTCAGTACTGCTAGTTTGTAATCTTGATAGAATTATTAAATTCTGTAATGACTTTAGGAAACTGGACAGCATTTCAAAGTCTGATAGTTAACCCATGCCCAGAATTGATGAGCTAATAGATAACATAACACTAGACTTGATAAATAGGTACTGGAGGATATCCCTTATTCTCTCCACCAAAGAAGAAACAGCTTTTGTAACCACTGATGGTTTGATTCAGTACACACTGCTACTGTGGCCTACATGAAGCCACAGCCACCTTTTAGAGGCTAATGGAGTAAATATTGAAGCTCTACCCCCAATATGCTGTGGCATACCTGGAAGACATAGTCATTCAGAGGGCTTAAAATCTCACATGCTTAAAGTGCAAGCTGTGTAAAAGTCCATAAGGTAGATTGGCCTAGGGGTAAATGCTTAAAAAAGTAAACTGAATAGGAAGGAAGCTAAGTAATTAGCTTCCTTATAGAAAGAGGAGTTGTCAAAGTAGGAAAGAGAAAGATAATAAAACATTGACCTGTACCCTATACTAAGAGAAAGGTAAATGTTTTCCTTGAACTAATTGGGTAATTAAAGAAGGTCTGTGTCTAATTTTGTGACTATTGCTTACCATTTCGATATCATAAGGGGAAAAGTTCCTGTCAAGATGCAATGGTCTCTCTTGAGGAAGGTAAAGAATTTAATGAAAAAACATTCTCTTGTACTGAAATTCTGTTCGCAGCTCCTGATTTTACTAATGAGTTTACTTTCTATACTGATGTATCAGAGGTAGGTTTGAGGGTTGTGTTGTAGTGTTAATCCAAAGCAGTCAAAGCATGGGACATCCTGAGTACTATATCAGCAGAAGACTAGGCAATGCAGAAGTGAGAAAAAGAAAGTGTCTAGCAATAAAGTGTTTTTTTTATGCCATAAAATAGAATTTGTTTGGCAGTCACTTCACCTTGCTAACAAATCACACCCCTTTGCAACTAAGTATGAAAACTGGTGGAAATACAAAGTTGTTCGTCTAAGAACCATCTCTCAAACCCTTTTAGAATACACTATCACACAGAGCTAGTCTAGCCAACAGAAATGCTGATGAGTTGTCCGGGGCCCACAATGCATCGTTATGATTCCAAAACCACTGGTTTTGTGCTGAGGAGGTAATGGAAACATATTGGTTGTGGAGAATTTATATGTTCTTAAAATGGACACTCAGAATGTATGCTACAGCACAAAGGGAAGGAATATTCTTCCAGCATTTACATTACCAATGGACTAATTATCAATCAAGGCAGTATATAAAGATGTAGCCAGTAATAAGACTCATATGGAGGATCATATGAAGGGAGATCTAAATCTGAAGGAAGACTTTGACACACCCAATGTTGACAGCAAGGAAGTTGACTGCAAAAGGTCAATATATGCAAAAGGTTGACAGCTGTGTGAGATGAACAATCCCTGGGTGAGGAAATATTCCATTTCCCCAGGAACTGTGCAATCTCAGAGTTAGTACACATAATTAGGAGGGGTGTTGAGGGACACAGACCCTCACATGGGGGGTACAGGGTGGCTTGCCCCCTGAAAAAACAATGTTATTTTGTTTTTTGTTGTTTACATGTGGCAAGGATTTTACTTGCACATACACTGTTTAATGTCTGCATTTCTGATGCTGACGTTTTGTGGTCGACTTTCTTGCTTTAGTCATTGTGGTGTGCCAACATAGTGAAGCAGATCCAAATGTGTGTGTGTGTGTGTGTGTGTGTGTGTGTGTGTGTGTGTGTGTGTGTGTGTGTGTGTGTGTGTCTATATGCCTATATGTATCTAAATAATGTATATCTATATCTATGTATACATTTATATATATATATATATATATATATATATATATATATATATATATATATATATACATTATATATAGATAGATATCAAAAGATACAGATACTAGGTTGAATCATGCTGCTACTACTGACAGCACAGTTACTTTTATCTCCTTCACAGATTTCAACACTTACCTTCTAGCACCATCTGAGAATACTTTTTGGGTACATGGCATGCCTGTCAGCAATGCTATTTATGCTGAGTTGCCTGTTTGCATAAATACTGCAGACGATCTGTCTGCTTTGATGCAGTAATTTATCTGTTATTTGACCGTATTGTAGAGCTGTCTGTTATTCACTCCAGCTGTTACAGGAGGTTTCAGCACCCTAGCCCTGTACTATATCTATGGATCTCACACAAAGACTGTTGTGGTCAGAGAGAATTTAGAAATTTAAGTGGCAGAAGAGAAAAAGTGGAAGAGGAAGGATGGAATAATGCGTTTTTTAATATAAGTTCATCTGGAGATGTTGCAAGGGATTCTAACTTGAAAAACATGCATAAAAACTTTACTTTTAATGTTCATGTTGCTCTAGGACAAATATTATGCAGATTATGAATATCTGGAATCTTATTAATGAAAAGCAGATTGTGCAGTATATGTGGAATGTGAGCTGGCTTTTTCTGTGAGAAAACTAATGTGATAGTTTACATGAAATATAACCCATTACAGAAGAGTTTATACTTAAGGGAGGATGTGTTCAACATTAAAAATACATCAGCATATTTTACTGGATTGTACTAAAACTGAGGTGTTGTGGTTGCCCCTAAAAGAGAAATGGCAGTGGGAAGGTTTTGATATAACATCATAATGTTGTGACACTGATCAGAGTTATGAGGTAAAGTATAAAGCTGTGTGAGGGTAAGAACTAGCACTCAAATGTTTAATAATGATTGTCATCTGTATATTCGCTATGTATCACAAAGACATACTTTCATGAGCAACATTGTGAGTAAAACTGAGCATAGTATTACAAAAACTAGGGCTTTTGAAGAAAGAATTTATAATAAATGCATGAATATCCTGCTGGAATACTGAATTATTCATTGTTTCTTTATATTGCCCAGATATATGTTTTGGGGTTTTATGATACTTTTTATATTGCATTTATTATATATTGTCTTTGTTATTTGGGTATTTTACAGCTATTTGAGCTCCAGCTGCTCAAATTCTAATAACTTGCAGCCAGGGACTTAAACAACTGTAATGTCATCTGACCAGCTGCTGAAACTCAAACTTGAATGTGAGTTCAGCGATACAGTTGTCACACCATCTGTTCAGTTCTTGGAAGATGTACAGAAGCAAGCGGTTGCCTTAGATCAGGTAGGGTGGGAAGGGGAGCTGGGAGTGTGTGGTTATCTTTAAGGAGGGGGACAGGGAGTTTAGAATGGACTTTAGGGTTATGGAGGGGGACAGGGATTTCAGGTTTAGGGAGCAATCATGGAAAAGAGGAAGCACTGGGATTTTAGGTTTGAGGAGTGATCTGTGATGAGAGGGAGAAAAGAGATTTTAGGTTTAGGTAGTGAAACTGACTTTAGGGTTAGGTAAGGGGATGAGTATCTTAGGTCTAGGGAGCAATCCTGGATGGGAAAGAGAAAAATATATTAGGTTTAGGGTATTATCCTGAAGGCAGGATGAAGGGATTTTAGGGTTAGGAAGTGATAAGGACTTTAGGGTTGTGTTGGGGATGAGGATTTTAGGTTTAGTGAGTGATGGGGGACTTTATGGTTAGGCACTGGGTGGGAGTTTTAAAGTATCAGATTAGGGATAGTTAAGTTATGGGAGATAAGTTATCGGGAGTTAGAGCACTTGCTGAAAAAAGCGAGTGGCAAGAAGGGTGTGTGTTGAGCACATGTAGATCCATCTGCTTTTAAACAAAAACATTTCTACTCATCCATTGCTAAATTTAAACAATGACTGTAACATTTCAATCCCACAATCAGAAGGAAAATGTTTGGTTAGAAGGACTATATTGTAAGGAAACAGTAATAAAGTGTATCACATGAAGACAGAAAAAGGAAAACAAAAGAAAAAATAAGTTTGTTCAGGAGCAGTAGGAGGTAGGACTGTGATTAGTGTGCGCCAGTAAAGAAAAGCTGGTTAAAATGTAGGGTATTTTATTTTTCTTAAGGTCTTCACCTCACAGATACATGGTGCAGTGTTTGATTCTCACCTCTGGTCACTTTTTGGTTATTGGTTAAGCTTGTAATTGTCTACAGATTGATTGCTTGGTATTTGCCTGTGAACCTGGGAACTTCAGAATGTTGGCACCTCTACAGAGCTATATTTAAGCTCTGTAAAGTCTTTAATATGTGTGCCATTTGTGGCATAAAATTCTGTGTAATATTGTGACCTTTTCCTGTTTAAATGTAATAGCAGATGAAAATAAATGTTTTAAACTTGCAAATGAAATGTAAAATGTAACTTCTTGCGTGTCTTGTGTCAGGAAAGACCTAATTGTTTGTTATTAAGTCTCAACAGGCTTTGTAGTCAGGAAGAAAAAGAACCATAAGCCATGCAAGTACCATGGATTTCAAAGAGGCAGGTGGTCAGAGCTGAGAAATTACTCCTTAATGTAAAAATGCATTAAAATGTATCCTGTATTGTTCAATGTGGGAAAGGAAATAAAGTAATCTGATGTAATGCAAGTATGCATGTTGCACTGTGGGAAAGAAAATAATGTAGTCTGATGATCCATTTGTTTCCATAGCTTGGGAGACTGTAGCACATCCATTTAAGTGCTGTTCTGTCTCATATTTATTGCTGTAACTAGCTGAGTAGTTAGGGCCAGTATAGATAAACCTGGAGACAGCTTGAGTATGTTATTGGCTGTAGATCATTTTGTATACATATTATTCTGTATAACTGTTATTTCCATGTCACCTGTGCAGTTTAACCTTCACACATTTAAGTTGTGCTTTCTTTATGCTTTAAGTAAAGTTCTACATATTCACTTCTAAGATCTTGTGCCTAGGTTATTTATTTATTTAGGTATTATTTATTATCTGAGAAGAGGGTATTATTATTTTGCACTACAGGTTGACAAAGTTGTTTTTCCATCTCAAATTAGCTAGATCACTGGGGGATAACACTAGTAAAACATTATATTTTATAATTTATATTTGAATAAATCAAAATTGTTCAGTGACTGGTGTGTGTGTGTGTGTGTGTGCGTGTGTGCGTGTGTGTGTGTGTGTGTGTGTGTGTGTGTGTGTGTGTGTGTGTGTGTGTGTGTGTGTGTGTGTGTGTGTGTGTGTGTGTGTGTGTGTGTGTGTAGTCCCTGACCATACTCAGAGTGGTAGCAGTACTTCCATAACAGGAAGTAATTTGTAAGGAACTGGAGAATTCTGACAACCTTCCCTTGAAACTGTATGTATGTTAAAATAAGAATTTGAAAAGAAGTTGCCATGGTTAAGCAGCACTAAAAATGACTGCAGATTCACAGAGTGGTGAGAAAGTAGTTTGGGGTGCTATGGCAAAGACTAAGCTTTGAAAGTTATCAGTGTGCAGTGGTAATTTAGGTGTAGATGCTGAAAGCCCATTCCCAGGACAGCAGCACATATCCCCTTTATCTAATTGGGTCCAGGTTTCATTTGATGAATTTGTTATCAAATTAAATTTGCATATACTTTTCTGTTTAACTTGTTTGATACCCGTGCTTTTTACTTGAGGGACCATCTCTATGGTAGCCATCAAACCTATGTGGGATAGTGGTACAGATCCAAAGACCATAGCCCTTTTCCCTTACATACCCAGGTGGTACACTGGTTGACAGTGAGGGTATTCAAAACCCCCCCATCAGTATCAGTCATCTTTCATACATTTTTGGCAATGCCATACCATCCCTAACATTTAGCATAAACGTATAGAAAAGGGTGACATAGTTCCGCTAATAAAATTAGTGAGGGATTACTCATAGGAAGTCAGTATACTGAAGTTGTAAGCAATGTTAGTTTCCACAAGACATTTGGTGCAGCAGGAGGCAGCAAAGAAAAGGTGAGAGACAAAACTGTGACAGTGAAATAAGACTGGGAACAGAAGCTAGAGTGATGTGAGCTTAATATCTAAGGCAGGTGCCAAGGTGAAGGAGTAGTAGTAAGACGAGGATGTAGTTAGAGTGGAAGAGGAAGGTCTAGAGACGTGAGCTGACAAGCATGCTGGGGAAAGTAGTTTAATATTTGAGGATGACATGATGAGTAAAGAATAAGAAAAATAGTACGAGTCCTTTTATCTACATTTATTTTCTGGGATTTAGAGGTGTATGATGATATAAGGTGTGAAGAGTAAACGAGATGGTTGTTAATTATTATATTACATCTCTGAAGCAAATGCACGTATTAAGGATAAATAAGTATTTTTTTTTTAATTTATCTCTAAAAGCCTTGTAATTTGTTTCACTTCCCATTTTCTTTGATAAATTGTTCCAGTTTACAGGACCCAGATTGTTTAGGCTCTTTTCACCAATGGGTTTCTTAAAGCATGGTTTGTATAAAGTGATGGTGGCATTGAAGCTGCCACGGAGGTCACAGGGGAAGGGTTTATATGTAAGTTTGTTCAGGGGTGAGGGCAGTATCTGTAGTTCAGCTTATATGTTAAACAAAAAAGAGGAAGGTTGCTGCTGCATTTATGGGGCACCATTTGGCTTTCTTCAGTGACTGACAGTGGTGGCCACTGCCTGGTGCAAGGGTTATGACCTTACATATTTTGTTTAATGCAGGCTGTAAAATGTTTGTCTTGTGGGAGGAGTTTAAGACAAGGAGAGGTAAGCTATATTCTAACCTTGGGATATGGACACCTTTTGCTAATGTCAACCTACCTTCATGAGGGAGATGTTTAGAAACTGACCAATGAGTGTTTAGCTCAGTGAGCCCCTTATCCACTGGGAGCTCTGTATGACAAAAACAGTTAAGTGTAGGATCAGAGTCCCGGGTTATCATACACTGACTGCTGGAGTATTTTATTGATGTTTGTGACAAATATGTTGATTGTGTGGTATGGCACTAGTTGTGGTCCGTGGTCGGCTGCTTCTGCTGAATCTTCCCACCAGGTCCCCTGAGAAGTGAGCACACATACTGCCTTTCATCGGATGCTATTTCCTGGATGAAAATGCATTTTTACTGAGTGTGTGGTGTTAATATTACTATTATCTGACTTTCCTACGTGATGCAATAAATGTGTCAATCCCTAGCGTGGTGCCCTTCTTTCAGTCCAGTTATTTGCTTTGGATTACTAGCTGCAATTAAAAAAGTCCTTTTGGAAAGTTTGTTCCACTTCTGTGACTTTGGAGCCTCAGTAGTGAGTAGGATATCTTCACTATAGCAGACAAGATATGAGGTGATAAATTATTAATTAAGATTGAGAAAAGTACTGGGCCAGGAACTCATCTCTGAGAGAATCTAAAGGAGAAAGTCCCAGATGAGGAGAGTTAATCATTATTTAACAAAAAAAATGTTCAGTTTGAGAGGTAGTTGCCTGGAGACAACATTTGTGATGGATCCTGAGTTTTTTTTTAGCTTCTTTAATAGTGAGGGGTGGTTTACTCCCTAAAATGTTCTTTGCTTGTCAGTGAAGACCCCTGCACAGAACATTCTAGCTTCCATGACTACTATATATATATATATATAGATATATATATATATATATATATATATATATATATATATATATATATATTATTGTAAGGATGTTATGGCCCTCCTCCCAAAAACATGTGACACACAAGGAAGGGTAAAACAATGACTGGAGATAGAGTGTGGTCCCTGTTTCCTTTTGCCCTGCTTTAGTTAGTCCCCTCCATGACTGCTTTCTCTGATGCGTCCTGCCTCAGATTCTACAATAGTCAGTGCCAGGCAGCCAGGATGTTCTCCAGATGACAAATACAAGTGTTAAGCTGCTTGTCTGAAGATGCCTCCAACTCCTGATGGGTAGCCAAATGGAACCTACAGGGTGTGTCACCAGGATCAACAACAGCACCCCCCCCCAATCCAGTCATTTACCACAGAATACACCAAGGAACTCTTTAGGTTAGTCATTTGCATGGGTATGTTTGCAGGTTATCATGCAAATACTTAATGTCAAATAAGCTTCATAGCTCAGTCTTGGTTGTGTATACAATGTTATTATGTGATTCCGATGGACAGACAGGCCTAGAGACAGACTGAGACCCAGCAAGAAAAGACAATGGAGTGGAGACAACTGTTGCACCACAGGCACATCTGTGACTGACACTGCATAAAATATGTATTTATTTGTTTGTTTGTTTATTTATTCATTTATTTGACTTTGTTTATCAGGAAAGTCTAATTAGTTATCTATTTACTTGGAAAGTCCAACTTGGCAAAGTCCGTTTTTAGCAAACACTTGGAGATAAAAATCCACATTACATACATTTGAATAAGCTGTTAGTGAAAATATACAGTAACACTCAAGATTATGTAACTTATTAGGTGACATCATGTTACATATTCTGTATAGCATTCACATCAGATTAAACTCTGGTATATCTATAGAACATAATATATATAGGAAGTATAATTCACACATCAATAAAATATTCAGCATTTTTACACTGGATGTATATTCTCCCACTATAATATTATCACCCAGACAGAAAATAAGGCATTTGCATATTTTATCCAATCAGTTACATTCACTTGAGGCCTGTAACTGGGAGATTACCACAGTAAAAGTTTAAGAATTTAGTGATATTTGTTTTATTTGGCTGCATGATGTGGGGAACTAGTAATGGGGTTAGTACAAGGGCAGTAATGTAATACTGATAGGGGAACTAGTAATGGGGTTAGTACAAGAGCAGTACTCTTATACTGATAGTGGAACTAGCAATGGTGTTAGTACAAAAGCAGTACTGTTATACTGACAGGAGAACTAGTAATGGGGTTAGTACAAGAGCAGTATTCTTATACTGATAGGGGAACTAGCAATGGTGTTAGTACAAAAGCAGTACTGTTATACTGACAGGAGAACTAGTAATGGAGTTAGTACAAGGGTAGTACTGTTATACTGATAGGGGAACTAGTAATGGGGTTAGTACAAGGGCAGTACTGTTATACTGACAGGGGAACTAGTAATGGGGTTAGTACAAGGGAAGTACTGTTATACTGATAGGGGAACTAGTAATGGGGTTAGTACAAGGGCAGTACCGTTATACTGATAGGAGAACTAGTAATGGTGTTAGTACAAGGGCAGTACTGTTATACTGAGAGCTATGATTTAATTGGGATTGTAAATTATAGACTAGGTAATACTTAGAATATGAAGGGGCCTTGGCAATGTGGTTGTTACAAGTGTAAACCAATTAGATTGAGAAGTACGTATTCAAAGAGATTTTTAATTTTAGATAAGATGAAATATTTCTGATATTTGCTGGGATCTATTTCCACAGTTTAGCAGCATGCACAAAGTATAGACATTCACCATTATGTATAGTAAATTAAATGGGGAAAAAAACAAACATGAAATAAACCATAAAAGTGGGATATTTCAGAAAGAGGGAGAGAAAGAGAAAATAAAAGCATTAGTACTTGTCATTGCATGACTGTCAGCCATACAGGTACATATAGGATGACTAAACATCTGCTAACTCGACAATGATGCCAGCAGGCATGATGACAGGATATGATACTGTCCTAATGGAAGATGTGTGGACAAAGGTAAAAGGTTTGGCTACATATTATCAATGGATTTTAAGAGCTAAATATGACATTAGTGTCTGTAATGTGCTGTTGGGCAGCAGGCGCCATGGAAGGGGTATGTGGATGTGTGCATATGGGTATGTAATGTGGGGTAAGGACAAAGAAAGACTATGCATACACAGCCAGTGGAACAAACCACATAGGCCAACATGGTCACTTTATCAGTGTATCATTCCACAGACATATAAGACAATTCTGGTAACATGGGCAGCTGTGCTCATATGGTGGGCACCTTCCATAATGTAAGCTGATATGTACTACAGGACAGAGTAGTCACAATGTCAGAATGCCATGGGTATGCCATTAAGTGGCACAAACATATGCATTTAGTGGGGTGATACATGGCAAATATGGGGAGATGTGTGTTTTGGTTGTTGTAGGACTCTGAGCTTTGGTGATGCCAAACAGTCTTGGATGTCATAGGGCATGCTGTAGGTATGCCATGTTGGATACATGCATACATGGAACCTACTTACATGTACTAGTGCATGCACCAGTAAAGTTAAACTGGGCACAAATCCCATTTTCAATGGATACCCAGGGAGAAAAGCTCTCTTGACAAAATGCAGTTTCATTACATAGACATATTAAAGTTTCCTTACATACATTACAATTAAAAATACAAGTAATAGGTGGCATTAATGTTATATACAAAGATAAGAGTACAGTGAAATAGCAAAAACTAGACTAAATATATATATATATATATATATATATATATATATATATATATATATATAATGATAACACACTTATTAAAGGTAAGATTAGTGAAGTACAAAGAGATGTTTAAACAAGAGACTAAAAGGAAGATGTGTGGTAATGGCTAAAGATTGAAGAAGAGGAAGCAAAGAAAGTGTATGAGTAAGAAGAAAAGTGAAACTGAAGGTGATTTGGGGAGAGGAATTAAATATAATGAATAGAGAAAGTAAGAGTACAATGACAGGGGGCTAGGAGTAGTGAGCATTTAGAAATGTGAGAGGTAGGAGGAGAATGAGAAGAGCTAATCTTTTAAGGAATATTTGAACACGAGTACTAGGCAATGATCTGAAATTGAGGGATAAATTGTTCCAGGCCTACTGTGTTATAGTATAAGCTGTGTCCTTCTTTTTTTTTTTTTTATAGATTTGAAGAAGTTGTTTCTCAGATGAACGAAGTTGATGACTAGAAAGGTAATAATTGAGAATTGCTGATAGATGGACAGTGATAAGGACTGATTATCATTTTATGGCAGTGAGAAGTTGAATACAAGAGCTAATGGGGTAAGTCAAACCCCATTAATAATTTCAAAGTACAGCAGTGATGAGTCTTGTGAGACAGACTGGTGGCAGATCTGGCTACTTTATTATAACATGGTTCCTGCTTGGTTATGAAGGAGAATTGAAATAGGGAAGGGCTGGGGGAGCATATAGTAGAGGTGGTAGAGGGTAAGTATTTGCCAGAATGACTCGAGAGCAGTTGGTAAATAATTATTTTGGTCTACTGAGTTTTTGGTGTATTTTTTATACAATTTTGTATATGAAGATCAAATTTTAGTTGGTCGTCTAAGGTTTTAACGAACTTTGGTTTCTGTATGGTTGACAAAAGTTATTTTGAAGTTGTTTTTTTAGAGACGTTAGAGATTAGGGGAGAAATAGGAGTACTTTGTTTTTCTTAGAATTTAGGAAAAGTTGGTTTTCACAAAGCCAATTTTTAATAGAGTTGAAGACATTTTGAGTAATGGATTGTAGATGAGGTAGAGTATTTGATGAGCAAATAAGGGTGGAGTTATTGGAATATTAGTAATATTTGTTTATGTCCTTATTCTATTGCTTATATATTTGCAACACAGTATTAATTTGTGTATGGTTTAGTGTTGGAGTGAAGCGCATTCAAGCAATTTGTCAATTAATTTAATTAGGCTTAATAGTTTGCCTAACACACACTTGTATATAAGGATAGTGAGTACTGTTGTGTAGTTTTTATGTCTGAAGAAGGAGAGACATTGTGCCCTCCGAAAGTGTTTGCTAATAAAATCGTTCTCTTTGGTATTTGGTTTCCAGCTCATTTTGTTTGTTTTTTACTGCGGTTTGTTTTTTGCTTGACTTGTGTGTTTGTCTTGGTAGGTGAAAGGGATGAAGGGGAGGGGTTCTGAATACCATAGGTAAAATGCGCTGTCCTGTTTTTCTGTTAGTGCTCCACTGGAGTTTGCAATAAACCCATATTTCTTTTCTGTTCCAGGGATGGATTTGGGAAAGTATAACCATAACACCCATGTTGCATTCCTAGTCTACGTCATAAAAAATCCATACTGTGGTGATGCATGTCTGAGATAAAATTGGGAGGTGAAGCTTGGACCTTCACACATTCCCATGCATAAGAAACTGT
>NC_056727.1:455897055-455987055 GCF_019279795.1 Protopterus annectens | reverse complement strand
TGGTCTACTTATAAATGCAATTAAAAAATTAAACTAATTTCTACTAAGGACAGGTAAATGGAAAAGAATAAGATGAACTTTATAGATTTCAGTATGTACATAAAGTGTTAAAATTCAACTCAACCCAAACATAAATAATCAGATACAACTGTGACAACATTTACTATTAGAGCTATATTTGTCTGATTTATTAATTTTGGAAGAACTGCCATATTGGATTCAAAGAAGACTGTCAGTTAGGTTAAAAAAATATTGCTGAGCATTAGCTCTGAGCTGTGCCAACCTGCCTGGCAAATGTTTAACCCTACTAATAAACTCAGGAAAAAAGTCTCCAAACAGGAGCCTCATGGGTAATCCCCTAGTTTAGTAAGTTGTGACACACCATAAAGTGACTTAAAGCAGCAACTGCCAGATCAGTCAGTTATTACTCAACAAGATGACATGGCAGTAAGTAGCTACCAGTAGAGATCCCTGTATATCCAGGATAGCCAAGATGTCATAAAATGTAAAAAAATAAGAGCTTCATAAGTTCATAGTTGGTTACTAGGCTAATGGCCCTAGAGCCCGTATAAGCCTCGCCATATGTATCCCAAGTTGCCCCAATTGTTGGTGGTTAGGTGAGTGAAGTTTGCAGAAGTAAGGGTCTATGGTAGTTAATAATGACTTCCTCTGTCTAGGAGAAACATGGCCACCACCCCAGGAGTGAATTTGCAGTCACCCATCCATTGATGTAGGTTGCATTTGAAGAGGGTAAGGGAGGGGTTCTGTTTCATGTGAATTGGAAGCTTGTTCAAAGAAGTGGTAGTCTCTGGGAGATATAGCTATCTCTCCAGTATGACTTGTTCATGTCCAAGGCTAGGTTAAGATCCCTTGAGTGAGTGACCTTTGTGCAGCTTGATTTAGAAATGTGTAGCATTTCCATCAGGGCCAGGCACAAGTCACCCCTTAGCAACCTGTAGGAGACAGAATACAGTGACAGGGTTTTCAGACTTTCTGTGTAAGACTTGTTATATGTAACTTGTAATTTCTTGGGTGAGAAACCTCTGTGGTCTCTCCAGTTGTTGCAAGTGTCTGGTGAGGCACATGCAAAGGGGAGCACTGTACTCAATTACTGGTCTGATGAGGGCCGAGTATAATGGAATTATAGCATCCTTAGATCTCGACAATGTGATACCTTTACTTATAAGATGTGCCACATAGAAGGATTTCCTTACTACTGTGGATATGTGGTGTTCAAAGTTCAGAGTGCTATCAACCTGAGTACCCAGATCCTGCACCACTGAGTCTACACTTAGGGGGGTGCTGTCTATAATGTAATTAGCAGGGATGTGCACTTTCCCAAAGAGAATAATAATGCATTTTTTTAATTTAGCTTTAATCCATGGCTTTGGCACCAGTCACTTGTCTGTGCAAACCTGCCTGCAGTATATTAACATCACCTATGTCTTTGTTAATAAGGTCCATAATTATTCATTCCATGGTCTTGCAAATAAGTCTAGTCAAGCTTATGGACCTATAATTCCCAAGGTCAGCTGGTTTGTCTGCTTTGTGAAGAGGGATTACTGTTGCTATCCACCATTCCGCCAGAACATTGCCAATTCACAGGTTGTGGTTAAACAGGGATCCAAGTGGGTCTGCCAGGTTATATTTTAAGTTGTTTAAAAGGCAACCTGGGATGTTGTCTTTTCCCATTGATGCTGTGTTTTTGGCCTTGGAGAACACTGAGATGTCCTGCTCTCTTAAGATAATAGGTTGAAGAATGGTGGCAGGTATGCTTTGTGGGATGACTGCAGGGGACAGGGGGGTAAAGTTTACTCCAAGTCTGTCAGCTAGCAGGTTGCCTATTACCTCCGGTTGAGTATGGGTGGTGCTAACCACAACCAGTTCACCACATAGCTGGTTATTCCCTTTTAGATTTTGGACTTAGTTTAAGAATGTCTTTTGATTATCCTTAGCTAGGGAGGCTATTTTGTCTTTGTAATTAGCTTTGTATGACTTGACAAGATCACTTTAACTTGTTTGTTTAAGCTAGAAAGGGATTTCTTCCTCTGCTGAGCCAGTTCCCTCTTTTCCTTGGACATTAGTTTCTTTCTCTTGTTGTATAGGGGTCCACCAGGGTGGCTTGTATTTTCAGCAAGACCTGGCTTTAATCCAGTCAGGTACAGCCGATTTCATACAACTGCTTAAATGGCTATACAGGGCATTGGTGTACACTTCTGCATAGGAGTCCATATTATCTATATTCAAGTGGACTTTGAAACTTCTTATATCATCATTCAATAGAGGGAAATTTATCTGTGAAAAATTCTTGTGTTTTTGAGCTTGATTGGGTATCTGGTCTAATAATTACGTCGACTGAGACTGATTTATGGTCCGATCTTACCAGGGAGGAAATTACATGGGGGGGGGTGCAATGTCTCCCATGTTAGTGAGTACTATGTCCAGGACATTTGAGCCTCCTGTGAGTGTGTTGACTAGCTATTCCAGAGCATCTGCATTGTCAAAGTCCAGGAACCTCTAAGCTAGCTTGTTTGTGGTTGTGTATGCTTCCCAATTGATGGTAAGATAACTAAAATCACCCATGATTAAGGTGTTGGCTACATGACAAGTGACTCCAGTAAGTCCAAGCATGTGGTATACATTTTCTGTTTCATGGTAGGGGACCTCTAGCTAGCTATGATGTGGTAAGGGGCTTTACTGATAGTGAATTGGACATGAAGTAGTTCAAGAGTCATACTGTTTGACCAGTCTCAGGGTGTACTTATCCTTAATGAAGATGGATACACCTCCTGCTTTGGTTCTTTCACTTTCAGTTTGTGGTTTGAACATATGAAAAGCATTATACCCCTTCATGGTCAGGGTGCTTTCCATACCTTTGAACCATGTCTCGGTGACTGCACAGATATCAGCATCTTCCAAATTGAGGACTGCTTCCAGGGAATGCAGATTGTTTAGACCCCTAGCATTAAGAAGGAGTACCTTGAGTTTATCTAGATAGGATTTTGTTATGTTGGGAGGTTGGTTATTTTGACACTGCCTAAAAAAGGCACAATAAGAGTGGCTAATGCCTTTGCTAGTATCCAAAAGTTTAGAGGAGACAGGTGCAGACCATCTCTGGCAAAGCAGCATGGCCTGTTGACCATGTCGTTTCAGGCTGACAGATATTGGATCCCCTTGCACTAACACCAGAAACTAAGCCACTTGTTAAAGTCAATCGTTTTTTGTTTGTATCATGGCATTATCTTTGGAGAAGGTAGAACACTGCTTAAGGCTAGGGTTATACCTGGCTGTGACACATAATCTGTGAGCTCAGTCATGTCTCTCTTCATATAGTCCAGTGAGGTATACCTCAAGTCATTCATCCCCACATGGACTATGATGGATTCATACCGGTACTTGTGGCTGAGTCACTTTAGTGCTTGAGTGACTTAATGGATCCTGGCACATGACAGACAGCTAACTGTAAGCAGTTCCATATCCAGCCTGTAGAAGGGAACATCAGTGTGTTTCACAATGGAGTCACCTATGATCAATACTATGGCCTAAAGCTAAATGCCAAAAAGTGCATAGTCATCCCCTTTGGAAAAAACAAAGTGCCCACAAATTACCACATAGGTGGTAATCCATTAAGTACGGAAGAAGTAATTAGGGACTTGGGGACCCAAGTAGATAGCAATCTCTCCTTTGACAATCACTTTGCCAAAGTGGTTAGAAAGACCTTCTATATAGCCTACCTTATCATGAAAGGGTTCACATCTAGATCAAGAGAGGTCATTGTGCCCCTCTACTCATCACTTATCAGGCCCATAATTGAGTACAATGCCCCATTTGGGATGTACCTTACTTGACACCTTCAGCAACTGGAAAGACCCCAAAGGTATCTCACCAAGAGGATCAAGGGGCTCAAACAGATGCCCTATGCAGTTCGGCTAAAGAAACTCCAGCTCTACTCAGTTGCGTACCACCTACTCAGAGGCGATCTGTGTCTGACGTATAAAGCTATGTCCAACCCAGAATTAATGGACATGCTTCACCTCAGGAAATCCAAATCCCTTAGTGCTACACGCTCCAGGGACTTTCCGGAACAAAATACCAATCCATGTTAGGCAGAGTCCCTCACTGACCCTCTTCAAGAGAAATCTTGATGAGTGGATGGGAGATCGTAAGTTTACCCCTGGGATCTCTTCTGTGTCCCTGCTTGACAGAGGTACAGTAAACTAACCTTAAAAGGGCTACCTTCTGTGACCTACTATACAGAGGCACAGTCAACTAATCTAAAAGGGTGGCGAAAGCCAAACACACTCTGGCTAGACTTATAAATGCCCTAGGGCAGATAGCCTAGTATCAACCTATGAACCTATAATACATTAGGTTTTGTGATGTTACACCTTATGCGCTTATTTGTTGAGACACTGGTGTGTGTGTTATCATGTGTTGTGCTTTTTTTTTTGCATTGTTATCTGTGTAAGTGGTTTCCATTTGGGAGACCTCTGATGTTTTGTTAAGTTACTAGTGTGTACCTCTGTATATGTGGGTTTATGTGCCTGTGATGATAGAAGATACTGCCAGCTATGCCAGGAAAAGTAGGGAAGTGAATGTGTACATATGGCAGCACAGCTAGCTGTAATTTTATAAAGAATTATATATCATTTGCATATCAAACTGATTTGTACAGTTGCTTGTGTTGAAAAATGTATTTATAAAGCTACTTGTGTTAAAAATGTAGCAAGTGTGCACTGCTGAGCTGCAAAAAAAAATGTAAATGCATTATTGTAACTGTTTAAAAATATATATTGTGATGGGGGATACTGGAAGAGAAGAGGTTAATCTCAATCCACCTGCCTTTGAGAAATAGTAAGAAAATTAAATTATTGGACCTAGGCCATAACGATGTTATCTCACAGTTTTGACTGCAGCCAGAAACAGCAAGTCTGTTCTAGGAAGCTTCCTGTATTGTCACTGGGTGAACTAATTGCTATTCTGAAAGGGTGGAGGTTTGAATTTGTTTATGACTTCCAGGAGCTGCAGCAGATCTTAGCAAGGCTCTGTGAGTGTATTATTGACACCTATGTGATAAATCCTGACAGCTTCTAGCAATGGGCGTTGCATGGGAACCAGAAGTCAGATGAACAGACATATGTGATATAATCAGGCACACTGATGTCCCACTCCCCAGACTGAACAAGGAGAAAATTACAGTCAGCTGCCTGTCGGGTGCCAGGATCCACCGCATAACGCATGCACAAGTCACTCCACAACAGCTACAACTATGACTCTGTCATTGTCCATGTTGGAGTGAAAGACTTGAGACAATCCTCCCTGGACTACATGAAAAGAGACATGGAAGAGTTCTCAGATCATGTGGCCTAGGCAGGTATGACCCTAGCCCTGAGTAGCATCTGCCTTTGCCAAGAATGATTCCACAGTATAAGGACAAAATGATTGACTTCAACAATTGGCTCAGCTTCTGGTGTCATTCAAAGGGGATCCAGTATCTGTCTGCCTGGGACAACATGATTGACAGACCATGATACTTTTCCAGAGATGGTCTGCACCTGTCACCCCTGTGATTCAGATTACTGGCTAAGGCTCTTGCCACCCCTCTAGTGCCTTTTAAGGCAAAGTTCAAAGGATAAAACCACCATCGTAACAGGTACAAGCATGCAAAATCTGAAGGTAATGCTACTCAATGCTAGAAGTCTAACCCTCAAAATGAACTCTCTCGAGGCACTCCTAAAAATGGAGAACATCAATATCTGTGCAGTAACTGAGACCTGGTTCAAGGCTCCAGAGAGCACCTCTGCAATACCAGGCTACAACTCTTAACACACTTTTTGGCCACCAAACCAGGACCAAAACACTAAAGGTGAAGGAGTGTCCATATTTACCAAGGATATTCACACCACCAGGCTAGTTGCCCAACACAATGCATCTACAATTCTCCAGGTGCAACTAACATTAGGTAAGACTGAAATCCAAATTGTAGCTTGCTACAGATCCCTCACCATGCCCCAAGATTATCACTACACCTTTCTAAACATACTGAAAAATATTAAGATACAACCAAACACCCTAATAATGGGTGATTTCTACTACCCTGGCATTAACTGGGAAAACTCCTCATGTACCATCACCTTTGCATAACGGTTCTTAGAATTCATAAATTCCAATGCCCTGGATCAACTAATCCATAGTCCCACCAGGGGCTCCAATATCCTAGACCTGGTCATTACCAACATGGGAAATCGATGCTCCACACCTATGGTCACCCCGTCGTTGGTCAGGTCTGACCATAAGCTAATCACCCTTGACCTCCACATCCCTCCCCCACTCCCCAGTAAGGTAGCCTCCATAAAAACTACTCCAAAGCCAACTTCATGCTACTCAAGTCAGAAGTGACAAACTATATGACACCCATGCGGAGGGGAATTGAAAGTTCAACTGCCAAATTCTACACTAAGGCACTGTACGAGCACGTCCACTTGTGCATGAATCGTGCCATCCCAAATAGAACCAAGATGCTCTCAACAAAAAAAGGAAGCCAATCTGGTGGTCCCCTCCCATAAACAAAGTTTACAAGAAAAGGAAAGAACTGTTGCAGAAAAGAGGAAAATCCCAGGATGCTAAAACCTTCCTTACCAGCCTCAGTAAGAAGCTGAGATCCTTCATAAAATCCTCCAAAGCTAGTTACAAAAATAAAATTGCCAAAGATTCCAAAGACAACCACAAGGCATTCTATAGCTATGTCAAGAATCTAAATGGCAATGCTCAGATCTGCTCTTAGCTACAATAGAATGTCATTAAATATACCGATCCCAAGGATATTGCCAATATCCTGGCAGATCGATTCAGTGCTAACTTCACCCCCCTCTCACCCCTAAAGGGCCCATCTCAATACCAAAATATTGCCAAATTCTGGTAATAACGGCCACAAAGGTAAAAAAACGCACTCTCCAAAGTTAAGAATACAGCATCCATGGGACCAGATGACATCCCGGGTGTGTACTACATGAACTACAAAATGAACTGGCACCTGAACTAAGTGTCATGTTGAATCATAGCCTCACCTCAGGCTTCGTGCCCACTGAGTGGCGCACAGCTACAGTTATCCCACTCCACAAGGGGGAATCCACCTTGGATCCTGGGACTACCACCCCATCAGTCTGACGAGCCTGATCTGCAAGGCCATAGAATGTATTATCATGGAACTTATAAACAAAGACATTGGCAACCTTCAAACACTGGACCTCACCCAGTTTGGGTTCGTGAAGGGCGGAGCTTGTCTCCCGAACCTGATTGACTTCTTCGAATCAGTCTCCAGAGCTGTCACCAAGGGTAAGGTGGCCCACACAGCTTATCTGGACCTTGCCAATGCCTTTGACGCCATCCCCCACTCTGAAATCATAGATAAACTTACTAAGCTGGGCATTAGTCCCTATGTCACTCGATGGGTTTCCACCTGGCTTACTGACAGAATCCACACTGTAAAAGTAGCCAACTCCAAATCTAGCTTCAGACAAGTGACGAGTGGAGTACCTCAGGGTTCAGTCCTGGGACTGCTCTTGTTTGGCATCTGCGTCTCTGAAGTACAGGCCAGCACTAAGGGACTCTGGCTAACAAAGTTCACAGATGACTGCAAACTGGGAGCCATTATTGAATCCCCAAATGATGTGGATATTCTACAAAAGGGCCTTACAGGAACAGGCTTGGTGCCAGGGCTATGGGCTCAAGCTCAATGCCAAGAAATGTATAGTTATCCCCTTTGGGAAAAAAACATGTATCAATGAATTACCAAATAGGTGCCAGTACATAAAGACCAAAAGTGTGATAAGAAACATAGGGACAGGTGGATAGTGGTCTCACCTTCAATAACCACATCATCACAACAGTCAGGAAATCCTTCTATGTGTCATAACCTCATCACTAAGGGCTTTTCATCCAGAAAAAAGGAGGTCATTGTCCCACTGTACTCATCCCTCATTAGACCCATTATAGAATACAACACCCCATTTGGTATGTACCTCTCAAGACATCTGCGACAACTGGAAAGGCCACATAAACACCTCACTAAAAGAATCACAGGCCTAAAGCAGATGCCCTATGCTGACCGTCTAAAAAAACTCCAGCTATACTCTGTCACATATCGTCTACTCAGAGGTGATCGCTGCTTAACAATCAAGGCCTTGTCAAACCCAGAGCTGTTGGAATGCTACACTTAAATAAATCCTAATCCCTCAGAGCCACACGCTCCAGGGATGTAAACCTTGTCATCACAATGAACAAAATATGCTGGAGGGATAGGTTCCTGACCCAGAGACTCCCCAGACTCTGGAAGAGACTGCCCATACATGTCAAGCAGAGTGCCTCTTTGGCCCTCTTCAAAAGGAACCTTGACGATTGAATGGGAGATAAGAAATTCACCCTGGGAATCACATCAGTCACCCTGCTAGACAGGAGTCCAGGGACGTAAATATTGTGGGAAGAAATGGCCAGGGAATTGTTATGGCTAGGCTTGTATAGGCCCTAGGGCAAATAGCCTGGCACCAGCCTATGAACCTATGATGTCATTCTGTACAGAAATAATGTTTTAATATTAGAGGAGTCCCAAGTCTCAGGAGCAGTCTGTTTCTTCGAACCTGACATAAAAGGATCTGTTAAGTCACTCAAGCACTCAAGTCACTCAGCCACAAGTACCGGTATGCCTTGCCTTGCTCTAGTAAGTGAACCAGGGAATAGTAACTCTTTAGATTAGTCAGGAAAATCTAGTGAGATTAATTAAGTACTGTTTTTCTGTAACTGTGTGAATCTAGTTATCTGTTTTTTTTTTTAATATTTCCTGTGTCGAAACTCTCATGTTTACTGTAAATAGATATTTAGCATTTTCATGTTCTTTTATTATTTATTATTAAATATATTAAGTTTTGAGAGTATTCATATATATTTATATGGCGATAACTTTAGCCACTCCTGAAAGCCTTGCTGTTTGGTTAACATTACCATTTGTATTAACATTACTATTTTTATTAATATTAATTTCACTCAGTATAATTGGATACCCTTTTAAGAGCCTTATAGTAACTGAATGGTGGCAGTGAGTCTACTTTATAGTCAGAGCAAAGTTGGTAGAGCGGGTAATCTGTGCCACCTTTCCAGATGTGTGTGTGTGAAAATTAAATCTCAGAGTGTGAGTGTCAGCTATTTGGAGCAGGGACACATGACACTGGTTTCACAGAGAAGGTGCTGGAGGACTTGGCTTGGACAATCGGCTGAGGACTTAACCCTAAAGCTGTGCCAGTGAAGGGAGACAGATAGAGAAACCCAGACCCCGGGCTTATTGTGTTCCCTGTGTGCTCTTAAGGGAAATTGTGCTTGATGCAGAAAAATCTGCATTTGGAGTGTTTTAATTTTATTAAGTTGTATATTGTATATGTTTAGATTTTATGTGTAAGGTTTTAAATGTTTAAACACATGCTTCATTTATTGTTGGAGCATTAGCGCTTTAAAGCTATATTATGGTGTTTAAAGTTTCCACCAATCATGGCTTAAGGAGGGTTATTTAAATAACCAACAATGTCCTGTAATTTGTATAAGTCTGAAGAAGCCTATGGGTGAAAGCGCTTACTTGTGTTAACCTGTGAATAAAGATTCTTTTTATACAACGCCTAGCAGCATTTTTGGAATATTTCATCTTCATTTGCACAGCTTTATAGAGTTATCTGGTATCGTGGAATATGTGCCATAAGGAACCAGCGTTTGATATATGGTGACTGTTTATCAGTTATTAATTTAGCTGTACAGTAATATATCCTGTTTACTTATGTTATATCGTATGGATCTCCATGGACAGTCCTAATTACTGTGTTCATTTGTTTTATCAGACTACTGACCTTTGGGGTTTTCTGACCTTCTGCAGTCCATTTCTTTTGTTGATCTTAATATATCTATCTATGTCTATTAAATCAAGCAACTCTTGTCTTAGCTCATTTTTTTCCAAACTGAGGGCACATCCCTTGTTTTCCATTTCCTGAGGGCATTCTATAGAAAGTTCTACAACATCTTCCTGTAGCACATTGAGTCTATATTACATACTCGAACTTTTAAAAGTTCGAACGTCATATGGTCAACACCATATGATTAAACTTTCAAAAGTTCGAAAATGTAATAAAAAAAAATAAACCAAAGAAAAAACCTACCTGAACAGTTTAAGCAGGGGGCAAGCCTCCCTGCACCCCCACACCCCCCGCTATTTGAATATACCAACTCCAAGATTGCACTACAGTGCAGAAAAGGGAAATCTTCCCATTCCGCACTGTACGGAGATCTCCGTTGAAACGTTCAAACTTTTAAAAGTTCGATCATATGGTGTCGACCATATGACGTTCCAACTTTTAAGAGTTCGACAACGTGATATAGACCCAGCATATTCTCTTCAATTTCATCCTGTGACACCCATTGCTCTGTCATATGGGAACTCACTGGCCTATCACTCCTCAACATTGTCTACATCAGAGTTTCAACAGTTTCTTGTCCCTTCCCTTGCTGTCTATCTTCAAGTGAACGTTTATACTGGTTTCCTGTGGAAGGGTCCAAAATATCTTGATATGGCACCTGACCAATTGCTTCCTGTTCCACTGGTTTCTCTTAATTTGGATAATCATTGCTCTAGCCTGTTTTGGTGCTTTCTGCATTAGAAATCTACACTTAATCCTTCATTTTGCAGGTGCTCCATAACCTCAGTTTCTATTTCTTTGACCTCTTCATTACTGATCTCCATTTCTACTTTTCCTCTTTGTCTTCTTATTTTTTGTATTGTAAAGTTTTCCATGTCCGGATTCCTTTGGCTGTATTTCTCTTCAAATATCTTTGGTGCTGCTCTTTTTGAATTGGTTAGTTTTGCTTTCTCCTTTGCATAAATATTGCAGCATATTAAATCTCCTTTTCTTTCCCATGTCCATATTTCTTCTCCCAAAGTCTCCTGACCTTCCTGCTTCTCCTTACTTTGGGGACTCGTTACATCATGCTGTGATGTAACCTGTTTTAGACCTTCTACATAAAATCCTTCACTTCGCAGGCGCTCCATAACTTCAGCTTCTATTTTTTTAACTTCTGCTTTACTAATCTTCTTTTCTACATTCCATCTTTGTGATATGTTTTTTTTTTGTGAAATTTTACATATCTGGGTGTCCTTGCCTGTATTTTTCTTCGAATATCTTTGAGACTGCCTTATTTATACTGATTAATATGCCTTTCTCCTTTGCATAAATATTGCACCATATCAAATCTCTCTTTCTTTCCCATGTCCATATTTCTTTTTTATACTTTTAAAAAATATCTAGATTTTGTTGTTTACTTTTTTGCACTTCCTCAGCTGCTTCTTTTACCAAACAGATCAAAGTTTCTTGATCTATATACTGTTTTTCGAAAATCTGTTGTATTAATGAATGCAGATTTTCTTTTGAAGCTTCTGACAGTTTTTCTTGTGGAAGTATTTTTCTTTCCTCTAATTTCTCTCTTAATCATTTTGCATATCCTATGTCTGGAAATTCTGGGCTTTTTGCATAATAGCAACAATACATCATTTCTTTATTCTCCTCAATAGCCCACTGTATCATCTTTATAGCTCTTCTTTGGCCTATCAGTTTTTGTGATTTTTGTGGACTGCTACTTCCTTCTACAACAGGGGAGCCGTCCTCCCCCTGGGCCTGGCCTAGCCCCATTGTAGGAATGTTTCCATATTTTGAGGATTCTACACTGTCATTTTTTCCAGTCCTAGCATCAGTGCGCCTACCAGGATTGGGCACTTCTTCATCCTGGGTCTTGTACACCCAGCTATCTTTTTTAGTTTTTGACCTACTTCTGTCCATGATATATGCTATATAAATACACTCTATATATCAGTGTCAGCTTGGGGAGATTTTTGTGAAAAACAGGGTCCACCTTGTGAAGGTACTCACCAAGACTTGAGGATGAATTCAGTTTCAACACTACTACTCTCCTTTGCTTGCTGACTTTTCATCTCTCCATTTGGACCTCGGTCTCCAGTATATGTGCAATAGTGGTGGTGGTCGTAAGATACCACAGGCTGTGTATTATCATCTGCTGCTGGAATTAAAGCCACAATCACTGTGGGGTAGTCCCAAATAACAAAGGATGTGTGCTGCACAAGCTGGGATACATAAAGTTGCTATTAGGTGCAACACATGTGCAGGGAATGGAAGTCAGTGTCATGTGGCATGAGAGTGGCACATACTCAAGTAAACATTAGCATGTCACTGAACAGGTGATGGCAGTATTCCAACATGTCCAAATGTAGAATAAGTGCACATAGGAACAGGCATAGTGGAGGATATGCCTGCAATGGTACCTTTCATCACAGCATCACACAAATCCACACCAAAGTTAAACCAAATGTGAAATCATATTGCAACATGGCAGGATACAACAGAGACAGGAGGTGACAGTTGTCCATCTCTGCTGCAGTATGAAAGAGTTTGCCAGGAGCTGCACAGGAGACAATCAAAATCACTGTAAGACCATGAATGCAGGAAACTACCAGAAATGCAGTCAGGAAAGTTATGACAGGCCAAAGGAGTGCAATGCCATGGTCTGCAATTGGTGTCTAAGAGGTAATGTTGAGTAATATGCCATATGGGATGTGAAGCCATAACACCGCTGGACTCTGATGAAGCACAGACAGCAGATTTGCATCACCTCCATGCAGCATTACACTGGTGTCATTACAACAATGGCTGCCAGTTCAAAAATGGATGGAGCCTGAAATGTAGACACATGGGTGGTAGACTGAGATGACTAAAGTAACACATGGACAACACCTAATTCTGAGAGGTCCTTCCTGGCAGGACTTATCATCCTTGACAAGGTCAGCAAAGCTGCAGTGAAGCTTTCACTTCATGTTGGCCATCTCCATGAAGACATGTAGAACAAGGTGGGCATCTGCTCCTGGGATGTGTCATGGACTAACTCATACATTTCCTCCCTGATGTTAACATTGGTATCTCTGGAAATGCTAGCAGCATGAGTAGATACAATGTTAGAGTGTAGATAGTACAGCTGTGCCAGTACAGCTGTGCCCTCTTTGTCACTCTCAATGATCCATGGTGGTTCATGTGGCTGTTGTCTAACTCTACCAAAGGACATGTGGTAAGTGTATAGCACACAGTCTATCATTTTATGTGGCCCAATATATGTGGGCATTACAGCAAGGCTTATGACGTTCCTGACCAGCATGGCTATTAAAAATATGTCAAAGTCATATAGCACTAAGGTAGGAACAATGTGTGTTGATACAACCATTCTCATGTGTCGTTAGATACTGCCCCCTCTGTCCAGTAATGGAAGAAAGAAGCCCAGTTATTCTACAACTAGCCAGATTCAATCCCATATGCAACAAGGAATTGTGTAATGGAATAATACAACAAACTCCAACACAATGCTAATTAACAAAAAACAGTGCAACAGATTTTTGAAAATCAGTAAAACACAAGCAATATATATGCAAACACAAGTATAATTACATTGCACAAACATCAGTACATTACTGAGAATAATAGGTGTACAACAGAATAACTATATGCATGTTTATTTTATCCGGGTACTCTTTTCTGTGATGTCAGCCACACATAGAAAGTTGGACCAGTTTGTGAACCAAAGCCATGAGGCATGTTTATGTAACATCACTCCACACCATGCTATGTTACTATGACATGTGCCATACCTCTCAACCTGAAAAAATAAAAAATCTGGACACATGAAAATGGGTACAAGTCTGTACACTGATTAGGGTAAAATTTGCATGCATGATTATGTGACCCCTCCAACACTGGTGGAATTGTGGGATACCAACTTTTAAACACAAATTGAAGAACAGACAAAATACTACAGACAAATAAACAGAACAATAGTTTTTATTTAAATTAATATTTGAATTTGTATCAAACTTTGAACTTGTGCAAACTGCAAAACTAAAACATAGTTTTTTTTAGGAAAATAAAATGAACTGCTTCAGCCTTCTACAGCTAGAAAATAAATGAGCTGGATTTAAACAGAGGAAATCAGCAGACAGGTAGATTTATAGACTGAGCGCTTTTTGGCAAATGCAATCAGTTCTTTCAAAGCAGAAAAGTGTAGCAATTAATTGAATTCAAATAACTGTAATAATATATGGATTTAGCTTACACTAAGAATACATTCAATATAATATCTACAAAGATCATCATTATGAAGCAATATTTTCTATGGAAAATATTTAAGTAATCTATTGCAGAACTATCCATACAAAACATTCCCTTTGAAACATATTTAGGCTCCTGAACTAACATTGCCTTTAGCTGTTTTAAAAATGATCATCTACAAATAAAGTACCTGTAGCCCTTGAAGAATACATTGCTAATGTTATATTAGAAAAATGATAAGCTAGTAATATTGCAATAGGGAATAGATGGCATACTGATAACAGATTCATAGTTACTAGGTATCTCCGTCAAAGAGGACATTCTCAGGACTGCAGCATCCACCCCGTTTAAAAGTACAACATAGTACAGTATCAGCAATGCATCTACATGCTGTGGGAGTAGAACCCACAGCCATCTGCATCAAAAGCAAGTATACTACCTGTTGTGCTCCTAACAATACAAGCAGACTTGGCATAAGCAGCACTAAACTTCTCTCCCCCTGAAGAACTATTTAGCACACGAAATCTGGAAAAAGCCAACATTTATTGGGGGGGGGGGGCAAAGGCCCAAAACAAGGGACACCTTTTAAACACTGGCTGTATAATCTTAAAAAGTTGCTAGAATACAATATGTTGTCCTACCATGCTTTTTCTGAAAGATAGGAAGACTGTAACTCAAATGGCTATCATTATTTAGTGAATTCATTTCTCAATAATTTGCCAGAAAACCACAAATTTTAAGAGAAACAGACCAAAAGTATGAGCCAAACATTCTGTTGAGAGCTATGGAATCATCAGCTCCTTAAATCACAAGTGGTGGTGTGGGTAGAGAATTCAGGCTGTTGCTTCTTGTACTCAACATACAGGGTTTGAGCCTAAGTAACCCTAACCACCAGTTATTCCTAAAAAGGGCATTGCACAGACACACACCTTACAGCAATAAGAAATTTACACACCTACCTTATGGCAATAAGAACTTGCCTTGCACACGCACACACCTTACAGCAATAAGAACTTGCCTTGCACATGCACACACCTTACAACAATAAGAAATTCTCCATTAAACTACTTACAGCCTTGCAAACAGAAAATAAGAACTTACAGCAATAATAAAATGACAGCAGCAGCAATCTGCACAAATGGAGTTTAAGCAGGAAGAGTACAGATGCGAGCACACACACATGATTCTCCACTAAACATCTTAAAGCAATAAGAACTTGCCTTGTAATAATATACAAGAATTTGCCTTGTAATAATATACAAGTACTTGTCTTGTAATAATATATAAGAACTTGCCTTGTAATAATATACAAGTACTTGCCTTGTAATAATATACAAGTACTTGCCTTGTAATAATATACAATAACTTGCCTTGTAATAATATACAAGAACTTGCCTTGTAATAATATATAAACTTGCCTTGTAATAATATATAAGAACTTGCCTTGCACACACAAGATTCTGCAAATGGAAAATAAGAACTTACAGCAATAATAAAATGGCAGCAGCAGCAGCAATCGCCACAAATGTAGTTTATTCTCCTTACAGCAGCAAAATAAGAACTCTCCACAAATGTAGTTTAAGCAACAACACAGAAAGAGCACAGCTGCGAACGGGATCGGAAGAACAACATACAGCAATAATAAGACCTTGCCATTCTCCTTACAGCATAATAAGAAGAACCAGAAGAACAACATACAGCAATAATAAGACCTTGCCATTCTCCTTACAGCAGCATAATAAGAACCTGAAGGACATCATACAGCAATAATAACACCTTGTCATTCTGCTTACAGCAGCATAATAAGAACCAGAAGAACAATATACAGCAGCAGAATAAGAACAAGAAGGACAACATACAGCAATAATAAGACCTTGTCATTCTCCTTACAGCTGCATAATAAGAACAGAGGGACAACATACAGCAATAATAAGACCTTGTCATTCTCCTTACAGCAGCATAATAAGAACCAGAAGAACAACATACAGCAATAATAAGACCTTGTCATTCTCCTTACAGCTGCATAATAAGAACCAGAAGAACAACATACAGCAATAATAAGACCTTGTCATTCTCCTTACAGCTGCATAATAAGAACAGAGGGACAACATACAGCAATAATAAGACCTTGTCATTCTCCTTACAGCAGCATAATAAGAACCAGAAGAACAACATACAGCAATAATAAGACCTTGTCATTCTCCTTACAGCTGCATAATAAGAACCAGAAGAACAAAATACAGCAATAATAAGACCTTGACATTCTCCTTACAGCTGCATAATAAGAACAGAGGGACAACATACAGCAATAATAAGACCTTGCCATTCTCCTTACAGCAGCATAATAAGAACCAGAAGGACAACATACAGCAATAATAAGACCTTGGCATTCTCCTTACAGCTGCATAATAAGAACCAGAAGAACAACATACAGCAATAATAAGACCTTGTCATTCTCCTTACAGCTGCATAATAAGAACCAGAAGGACCACATACAGCAATAATAAGACCTTGCCATTCTCCTTACAGCAGCATAATAAGAACCAGAAGAACAACATACAGCAGTAATAAAATGGCAGCAGCAGCAGCAATCGCCACAAATGTAGTTTATTCTCCTTACAGCAGCAAAATAAGAACTCTCCTCAAATGTAGTTTAAGCAACAACACAGAAAAAGCACAGCTGCGAACGGGATCGGAAGAACAACATACAGCAATAATAAGACCTTGCCATTCCCCTTACAGCATAATAAGAACCAGAAGGACCACATACAGCAATAATAAGACCTTGTCATTCTCCTTACAACAGCATAATAAGAATCAGAAGGACAACATAGAGCAACCTACAATTCTCCTTACAGCAGCATAATAAGAACCAGAAGAACAACATACAGCAATAATAAAACCTTGGCATTCTCCTTACAGCAGCATAATAAAACCAGAAGGACAACATACAGCAATAATAAGACCTTGTCATTCTCCTTACAGCAGCATAATAAGAACCAGAAGAACAACATACAGCAATAATAAGACCTTGTCATTCTCCTTACAGCAGCATAATAAGAACCAGAAGGACAACATACAGCAATAATAAGACATTGTCATTCTCCTTACAGCAGCATAATAAGAACCAGAAGAACAACATACAGCAATAATAAAATGGCATTCTCCTTACAGCTGCATAATAAGAACAGAGGGACAACATACAGCAATAATAAGACCTTGCCATTCTCCTTACAGCTGCATAATAAGAACCAGAAGAACAACATACAGCAATAATAAGACCTTGTCATTCTCCTTACAGCTGCATAATAAGAAACGAGGGACAACATACAGCAATAATAAGACCTTGCCATTCTCCTTACAGCAGCATAATAAGAACCAGAAGGACAACATACAGCAATAATAAGACCTTGGCATTCTCCTTACAGCTGCATAATAAGAACCAGAAGAACAACATACAGCAATAATAAGACCTTGTCATTCTCCTTACAGCTGCATAATAAGAACAGAGGGACAACATACAGCAATAATAAGACCTTGCCATTCTCCTTACAGCAGCATAATAAGAACCAGAAGAACAACATACAGCAATAATAAAATGGCAGCAGCAGCAGCAATCGCCACAAATGTAGTTTATTCTCCTTACAGCAGCAAAATAAGAACTCTCCACAAATGTAGTTTAAGCAACAACACAGAAAGAGCACAGCTGCGAACGGGATCGGAAGAACAACATACAGCAATAATAAGACCTTGCCATTCCCCTTACAGCATAATAAGAACCAGAAAGACCACATACAGCAATAATAAGACCTTGTTGTTCTCCTTACAACAGCATAATAAGAACCAGAAGGACCACATACAGCAATAATAAGACCTTGTCGTTCTCCTTACAACAGCATAATAAGAACCAGAAGGACAACATACAGCAACCTACCATTCTCCTTACAGCAGCAAAATAAGAACTAGAAGGAAAACATAGAGCAATATTAAGACCTTGCCATTCCCCTTACAGCAGCATAATAAGAACCAGAAGAACAACATACAGCAATAATAAGACCTTGGCATTCTCCTTACAGCAGCATAATAAGAACCAGAAGGACAACATACAGCAATAATAAGACCTTGTCATTCTCCTTACAGCAGCATAATAAGAACCCGAAGAACAACATACAGCAATAATAAGACCTTGTCATTCTCCTTACAGCTGCATAATAAGAACAGAGGGACAACATACAGCAATAATAAGACCTTGCCATTCTCCTTACAGCAGCATAATAAGAACCAGAAGAACAACATACATCAATAATAAGACCTTGCCATTCTCCTTACAGCTGCATAATAAGAACCAGAAGAACAACATACAGCAATAATAAGACCTTGTCATTCTCCTTACAGCTGCATAATAAGAACAGAGGGACAACATACAGCAATAATAAGACCTTGCCATTCTCCTTACAGCAGCATAATAAGAACCAGAAGGACAACATACAGCAATAATAAGACCTTGGCATTCTCCTTACAGCTGCATAATAAGAAACAGAAGAACAACATACAGCAATAATAAGACCTTGCCATTCCCCTTACAGCGTAATAAGAACCAGAAGGACCACATACAGCAATAATAAGACCTTGTCATTCTCCTTACAACAGCATAATAAGAACCAGAAGGACAACATAGAGCAACCTACCATTCTCCTTACAGCAGCATAATAAGAACTAGAAGGACAACATACAGCAATATTAAGACCTTGCCATTCCCCTTACAGCAGCATAATAAGAACCAGAAGAACAACATACAGCAATAATAAGACCTTGGCATTCTCCTTACAGCAGCATAATAAGAACCAGAAGGACAACATACAGCAATAATAAGACCTTGTCATTCTCCTTACAGCAGCATAATAAGAACCCGAAGAACAACATACAGCAATAATAAGACATTGTCATTCTCCTTACAGCAGCATAATAAGAACCAGAAGAACAACATACAGCAATAATAAAATGGCATTCTCCTTACAGCTGCATAATAAGAACAGAGGGACAACATACAGCAATAATAAGACCTTGCCATTCTCCTTACAGCTGCATAATAAGAACCAGAAGAACAACATACAGCAATAATAAGACCTTGTCATTCTCCTTACAGCCGCATAATAAGAACAGAGGGACAACATACAGCAATAATAAGACTTTGCCATTCTCCTTACAGCAGCATAATAAGAACCAGAAGGACAACATACAGCAATAATAAGACCTTGGCATTCTCCTTACAGCTGCATAATAAGAACCAGAAGAACAACATACAGCAATAATAAGACCTTGTCATTCTCCTTACAGCTGCATAATAAGAACAGAGGGACAACATACAGCAATAATAAGACCTTGCCATTCTCCTTACAGCAGCATAATAAGAACCAGAAGAACAACATACAGCAATAATAAAATGGCAACAGCAGCAGCAATCGCCACAAATGTAGTTTATTCTCCTTACAGCAGCAAAATAAGAACTCTCCACAAATCTAGTTTAAGCAACAACACAGAAAGAGCACAGCTGCGAACGGGATCGGAAGAACAACATACAGCAATAATAAGACCTTGCCATTCCCCTTACAGCATAATAAGAACCAGAAAGACCACATACAGCAATAATAAGACCTTGTCGTTCTCCTTACAACAGCATAATAAGAACCAGAAGGACCACATACAGCAATAATAAGACCTTGTCGTTCTCCTTACAACAGCATAATAAGAACCAGAAGGACAACATACAGCAACCTACCATTCTCCTTACAGCAGCAAAATAAGAACTAGAAGGACAACATACAGCAATATGAAGACCTTGCCATTCCCCTTACAGCAGCATAATAAGAACCAGAAGAACAACATACAGCAATAATAAGACCTTGGCATTCTCCTTACAGCAGCATAATAAGAACCAGAAGGACAACATACAGCAATAATAAGACCTTGTCATTCTCCTTACAGCAGCATAATAAGAACCCGAAGAACAACATACAGCAATAATAAGACCTTGTCATTCTCCTTACAGCAGCATAATAAGAACCAGAAGAACAACATACATCAATAATAAGACCTTGCCATTCTCCTTACAGCTGCATAATAAGAACCAGAAGAACAACATACAGCAATTATAAGACCTTGTCATTCTCCTTACAGCTACATAATAAGAACAGAGGGACAACATACAGCAATAATAAGACCTTGCCATTCTCCTTACAGCAGCATAATAAGAACCAGAAGGACAACATACAGCAATAATAAGACCTTGGCATTCTCCTTACAGCTGCATAATAAGAACCAGAAGAACAACATACAGCAATAATAAGACCTTGTCATTCTCCTTACAGCTGCATAATAAGAACAGAGGGACAACATACAGCAATAATAAGACCTTGCCGTTCTCCTTACAGCAGCATAATAAGAACCAGAAGAACAACATACAGCAATAATAAAATGGCAGCAGCAGCAGCAATCACCACAAATGTAGTTTATTCTCCTTACAGCAGCAAAATAAGAACTCTCCTCAAATGTAGTTTAAGCAACAACACAGAAAGAGCACAGCTGCGAACGGGATCGGAAGAACAACATACAGCAATAATAAGACCTTGCCATTCCCCTTACAGCATAATAAGAACCAGAAAGACCACATACAGCAATAATAAGACCTTGTCGTTCTCCTTACAACAGCATAATAAGAACCAGAAGGACAACATACAGCAACCTGACATTCTCCTTACAGCAGCATAATAAGAACTAGAAGGACAACATACAGCAATATTAAGACCTTGCCATTCCCCTTACAGCAGCATAATAAGAACCAGAAGAACAACATACAGCAATAATAAGACCTTGGCATTCTCCTTACAGCAGCATAATAAAACCAGAAGGACAACATACAGCAATAATAAGACCTTGTCATTCTCCTTACAGCAGCATAATAAGAACCAGAAGAACAACATACAGCAATAATAAGACCTTGCCATTCCCCTTACAGCATAATAAGAACCAGAAGGACAACATACAGCAATAATAAGACCTTGCCATTCTCCTTACAGCAGCAGAATAAGAACCAGAAAGACAACATACAGCAATAATAAGACCTTGTCATTCTCCTTACAGCAGCATAATAAGAACCAGAAGGACAACATACAGCAACCTACCATTCTCCTTACAGCAGCAAAATAAGAACTAGAAGGACAACATACAGCAATATTAAGACCTTGCCATTCCCCTTACAGCAGCATAATAAGAACCAGAAGAACAACATACAGCAATAATAAGACCTTGGCATTCTCCTTACAGCAGCATAATAAGAACCAGAAGGACAACATACAGCAATAATAAGACCTTGTCATTCTCCTTACAGCAGCATAATAAGAACCCGAAGAACAACATACAGCAATAATAAGACCTTGTCATTCTCCTTACAGCTGCATAATAAGAACAGAGGGACAACATACAGCAATAATAAGACCTTGCCATTCTCCTTACAGCAGCATAATAAGAACCAGAAGAACAACATACAGCAATAATAAAATGGCAGCAGCAGCAGCAATCACCACAAATGTAGTTTATTCTCCTTACAGCAGCAAAATAAGAACTCTCCTCAAATGTAGTTTAAGCAACAACACAGAAAGAGCACAGCTGCGAACGGGATCGGAAGAACAACATACAGCAATAATAAGACCTTGCCATTCCCCTTACAGCATAATAAGAACCAGAAAGACCACATACAGCAATAATAAGACCTTGTCGTTCTCCTTACAACAGCATAATAAGAACCAGAAGGACAACATACAGCAACCTGACATTCTCCTTACAGCAGCATAATAAGAACTAGAAGGACAACATACAGCAATATTAATACCTTGCCATTCCCCTTACAGCAGCATAATAAGAACCAGAAGAACAACATACAGCAATAATAAGACCTTGGCATTCTCCTTACAGCAGCATAATAAGAACCAGAAGAACAACATACAGCAATAATAAGACCTTGCCATTCCCCTTACAGCATAATAAGAACCAGAAGGACAACATACAGCAATAATAAGACCTTGCCATTCTCCTTACAGCAGCAGAATAAGAACCAGAAGGACAACATACAGCAATAATAAGACCTTGTCATTCTCCTTACAGCAGCATAATAAGAACCAGAAAGACAACATACAGCAATAATAAGACCTTGTCATTCTCCTTACAGCAGCATAATAAGAACCAGAAGAACAACATACAGCAATAATAAGACCTTGTCATTCTCCTTACAGCTGCATAATAAGAACAGAGGGACAACATACAGCAATAATAAGACCTTGCCGTTCTCCTTACAGCAGCATAATAAGAACCAGAAGAACAACATACAGCAATAATAAAATGGCAGCAGCAGCAGCAATCACCACAAATGTGGTTTATTCTCCTTACAGCAGCAAAATAAGAACTCTCCTCAAATGTAGTTTAAGCAACAACACAGAAAGAGCACAGCTGCGAACGGGATCGGAAGAACAACATACAGCAATAATAAGACCTTGCCATTCCCCTTACAGCATAATAAGAACCAGAAAGACCACATACAGCAATAATAAGACCTTGTCGTTCTCCTTACAACAGCATAATAAGAACCAGAAGGACAACATACAGCAACCTGACATTCTCCTTACAGCAGCATAATAAGAACTAGAAGGACAACATACAGCAATATTAAGACCTTGCCATTCCCCTTACAGCAGCATAATAAGAACCAGAAGAACAACATACAGCAATAATAAGACCTTGGCATTCTCCTTACAGCAGCATAATAAAACCAGAAGGACAACATACAGCAATAATAAGACCTTGTCATTCTCCTTACAGCAGCATAATAAGAACCAGAAGAACAACATACAGCAATAATAAGACCTTGCCATTCCCCTTACAGCATAATAAGAACCAGAAGGACAACATACAGCAATAATAAGACCTTGCCATTCTCCTTACAGCAGCAGAATAAGAACCAGAAAGACAACATACAGCAATAATAAGACCTTGTCATTCTCCTTACAGCAGCATAATAAGAACCAGAAGGACAACATACAGCAACCTACCATTCTCCTTACAGCAGCAAAATAAGAACTAGAAGGACAACATACAGCAATATTAAGACCTTGCCATTCCCCTTACAGCAGCATAATAAGAACCAGAAGAACAACATACAGCAATAATAAGACCTTGGCATTCTCCTTACAGCAGCATAATAAGAACCAGAAGGACAACATACAGCAATAATAAGACCTTGTCATTCTCCTTACAGCAGCATAATAAGAACACGAAGAACAACATACAGCAATAATAAGACCTTGTCATTCTCCTTACAGCTGCATAATAAGAACAGAGGGACAACATACAGCAATAATAAGACCTTGCCATTCTCCTTACAGCAGCATAATAAGAACCAGAAGAACAACATACAGCAATAATAAAATGGCAGCAGCAGCAGCAATCACCACAAATGTAGTTTATTCTCCTTACAGCAGCAAAATAAGAACTCTCCTCAAATGTAGTTTAAGCAACAACACAGAAAGAGCACAGCTGCGAACGGGATCGAAGAACAACATACAGCAATAATAAGACCTTGCCATTCCCCTTACAGCATAATAAGAACCAGAAAGACCACATACAGCAATAATAAGACCTTGTCGTTCTCCTTACAACAGCATAATAAGAACCAGAAGGACAACATACAGCAACCTGACATTCTCCTTACAGCAGCATAATAAGAACTAGAAGGACAACATACAGCAATATTAAGACCTTGTCATTCTCCTTACAGCTGCATAATAAGAACAGAGGGACAACATACAGCAATAATAAGACCTTGCCATTCCCCTTACAGCAGCATAATAAGAACCAGAAGAACAACATACAGCAATAATAAGACCTTGGCATTCTCCTTACAGCAGCATAATAAGAACCAGAAGAACAACATACAGCAATAATAAGACCTTGCCATTCCCCTTACAGCATAATAAGAACCAGAAGGACAACATACAGCAATAATAAGACCTTGCCATTCTCCTTACAGCAGCAGAATAAGAACCAGAAGGACAACATACAGCAATAATAAGACCTTGTTATTCTCCTTACAGCAGCATAATAAGAACCAGAAAGACAACATACAGCAATAATAAGATCTTGTCATTCTCCTTACAGCAGCATAATAAGAACCAGAAGAACAACATACAGCAATAATAAGACCTTGTCATTCTCCTTACAGTAGCATAATAAGAACCAGAAGAACAACATACATCAATAATAAGACCTTGCCATTCCCCTTACAGCAGCATAATAAGAACCAGAAGGACAACATACAGCAATAATAAGACCTTGTCATTCTCCTTACAGCAGCATAATAAGAACCAGAAGAACAACATACAGCAATAATAAGACATTGTCATTCTCCTTACAGCAGCATAATAAGAACCAGAAGGACAACATACAGCAATATTAAGACCTTGACATTCTCCTTACAGCAGCATAATAAGAACCAGAAGGACAACATACAGCAATAATAAGACCTTGTCATTCTCCTTACAGCTGCATAATAAGAACAGAGGGACAACATACAGCAATAATAAGACCTTGTCATTCTCCTTACAGCAGCATAATAAGAACCAGAAGAACAACATACAGCAATAATAAGACCTTGTCATTCTCCTTACAGCTGCATAATAAGAACCAGAAGAACAACATACAGCAATAATAAGACCTTGTCATTCTCCTTACAGCTGCATAATAAGAACAGAGGGACAACATACAGCAATAATAAGACCTTGTCATTCTCCTTACAGCAGCATAATAAGAACCAGAAGAACAACATACAGCAATAATAAAATGGCAGCAGCAGCAGCAATCACCACAAATGTAGTTTATTCTCCTTACAGCAGCAAAATAAGAACTCTCCTCAAATGTAGTTTAAGCAACAACACAGAAAGAGCACAGCTGCGAACGGGATCGGAAGAACAACATACAGCAATAATAAGACCTTGCCATTCCCCTTACAGCATAATAAGAACCAGAAAGACCACATACAGCAATAATAAGACCTTGTCGTTCTCCTTACAACAGCATAATAAGAACCAGAAGGACAACATACAGCAACCTGACATTCTCCTTACAGCAGCATAATAAGAACTAGAAGGACAACATACAGCAATATTAAGACCTTGCCATTCCCCTTACAGCAGCATAATAAGAACCAGAAGAACAACATACAGCAATAATAAGACCTTGGCATTCTCCTTACAGCAGCATAATAAAACCAGAAGGACAACATACAGCAATAATAAGACCTTGTCATTCTCCTTACAGCAGCATAATAAGAACCAGAAGAACAACATACAGCAATAATAAGACCTTGCCATTCCCCTTACAGCATAATAAGAACCAGAAGGACAACATACAGCAATAATAAGACCTTGCCATTCTCCTTACAGCAGCAGAATAAGAACCAGAAAGACAACATACAGCAATAATAAGACCTTGTCATTCTCCTTACAGCAGCATAATAAGAACCAGAAGGACAACATACAGCAACCTACCATTCTCCTTACAGCAGCAAAATAAGAACTAGAAGGACAACATACAGCAATATTAAGACCTTGCCATTCCCCTTACAGCAGCATAATAAGAACCAGAAGAACAACATACAGCAATAATAAGACCTTGGCATTCTCCTTACAGCAGCATAATAAGAACCAGAAGGACAACATACAGCAATAATAAGACCTTGTCATTCTCCTTACAGCAGCATAATAAGAACCGAAGAACAACATACAGCAATAATAAGACCTTGTCATTCTCCTTACAGCTGCATAATAAGAACAGAGGGACAACATACAGCAATAATAAGACCTTGCCATTCTCCTTACAGCAGCATAATAAGAACCAGAAGAACAACATAAAGCAATAATAAAATGGCAGCAGCAGCAGCAATCACCACAAATGTAGTTTATTCTCCTTACAGCAGCAAAATAAGAACTCTCCTCAAATGTAGTTTAAGCAACAACACAGAAAGAGCACAGCTGCGAACGGGATCGGAAGAACAACATACAGCAATAATAAGACCTTGCCATTCTCCTTACAGCATAATAAGAAGAACCAGAAGAACAACATACAGCAATAATAAGACCTTGCCATTCTCCTTACAGCAGCATAATAAGAACCTGAAGGACATCATACAGCAATAATAACACCTTGTCATTCTGCTTACAGCAGCATAATAAGAACCAGAAGAACAATATACAGCAGCAGAATAAGAACAAGAAGGACAACATACAGCAATAATAAGACCTTGTCATTCTCCTTACAGCTGCATAATAAGAACAGAGGGACAACATACAGCAATAATAAGACCTTGTCATTCTCCTTACAGCAGCATAATAAGAACCAGAAGAACAACATACAGCAATAATAAGACCTTGTCATTCTCCTTACAGCTGCATAATAAGAACCAGAAGAACAACATACAGCAATAATAAGACCTTGTCATTCTCCTTACAGCTGCATAATAAGAACAGAGGGACAACATACAGCAATAATAAGACCTTGTCATTCTCCTTACAGCAGCATAATAAGAACCAGAAGAACAACATACAGCAATAATAAGACCTTGTCATTCTCCTTACAGCTGCATAATAAGAACCAGAAGAACAAAATACAGCAATAATAAGACCTTGTCATTCTCCTTACAGCTGCATAATAAGAACAGAGGGACAACATACAGCAATAATAAGACCTTGCCATTCTCCTTACAGCAGCATAATAAGAACCAGAAGGACAACATACAGCAATAATAAGACCTTGGCATTCTCCTTACAGCTGCATAATAAGAACCAGAAGAACAACATACAGCAATAATAAGACCTTGTCATTCTCCTTACAGCTGCATAATAAGAACCAGAAGGACCACATACAGCAATAATAAGACCTTGCCATTCTCCTTACAGCAGCATAATAAGAACCAGAAGAACAACATACAGCAGTAATAAAATGGCAGCAGCAGCAATCGCCACAAATGTAGTTTATTCTCCTTACAGCAGCAAAATAAGAACTCTCCTCAAATGTAGTTTAAGCAACAACACAGAAAAAGCACAGCTGCGAACGGGATCGGAAGAACAACATACAGCAATAATAAGACCTTGCCATTCCCCTTACAGCATAATAAGAACCAGAAGGACCACATACAGCAATAATAAGACCTTGTCATTCTCCTTACAACAGCATAATAAGAATCAGAAGGACAACATAGAGCAACCTACCATTCTCCTTACAGCAGCATAATAAGAACCAGAAGAACAACATACAGCAATAATAAAACCTTGGCATTCTCCTTACAGCAGCATAATAAAACCAGAAGGACAACATACAGCAATAATAAGACCTTGTCATTCTCCTTACAGCAGCATAATAAGAACCAGAAGAACAACATACAGCAATAATAAGACCTTGTCATTCTCCTTACAGCAGCATAATAAGAACCAGAAGGACAACATACAGCAATAATAAGACATTGTCATTCTCCTTACAGCAGCATAATAAGAACCAGAAGAACAACATACAGCAATAATAAAATGGCATTCTCCTTACAGCTGCATAATAAGAACAGAGGGACAACATACAGCAATAATAAGACCTTGCCATTCTCCTTACAGCTGCATAATAAGAACCAGAAGAACAACATACAGCAATAATAAGACCTTGTCATTCTCCTTACAGCTGCATAATAAGAAACGAGGGACAACATACAGCAATAATAAGACCTTGCCATTCTCCTTACAGCAGCATAATAAGAACCAGAAGGACAACATACAGCAATAATAAGACCTTGGCATTCTCCTTACAGCTGCATAATAAGAACCAGAAGAACAACATACAGCAATAATAAGACCTTGCCATTCTCCTTACAGCAGCATAATAAGAACCAGAAGAACAACATACAGCAATAATAAAATGGCAGCAGCAGCAGCAATCGCCACAAATGTAGTTTATTCTCCTTACAGCAGCAAAATAAGAACTCTCCACAAATGTAGTTTAAGCAACAACACAGAAAGAGCACAGCTGCGAACGGGATCGGAAGAACAACATACAGCAATAATAAGACCTTGCCATTCCCCTTACAGCATAATAAGAACCAGAAAGACCACATACAGCAATAATAAGACCTTGTCGTTCTCCTTACAACAGCATAATAAGAACCAGAAGGACCACATACAGCAATAATAAGACCTTGTCGTTCTCCTTACAACAGCATAATAAGAACCAGAAGGACAACATACAGCAACCTACCATTCTCCTTACAGCAGCAAAATAAGAACTAGAAGGAAAACATAGAGCAATATTAAGACCTTGCCATTCCCCTTACAGCAGCATAATAAGAACCAGAAGAACAACATACAGCAATAATAAGACCTTGGCATTCTCCTTACAGCAGCATAATAAGAACCAGAAGGACAACATACAGCAATAATAAGACCTTGTCATTCTCCTTACAGCAGCATAATAAGAACCCGAAGAACAACATACAGCAATAATAAGACCTTGTCATTCTCCTTACAGCTGCATAATAAGAACAGAGGGACAACATACAGCAATAATAAGACCTTGCCATTCTCCTTACAGCAGCATAATAAGAACCAGAAGAACAACATACATCAATAATAAGACCTTGCCATTTTCCTTACAGCTGCATAATAAGAACCAGAAGAACAACATACAGCAATAATAAGACCTTGTCATTCTCCTTACAGCTGCATAATAAGAACAGAGGGACAACATACAGCAATAATAAGACCTTGCCATTCTCCTTACAGCAGCATAATAAGAACCAGAAGGACAACATACAGCAATAATAAGACCTTGGCATTCTCCTTACAGCTGCATAATAAGAAACAGAAGAACAACATACAGCAATAATAAGACCTTGCCATTCCCCTTACAGCGTAATAAGAACCAGAAGGACCACATACAGCAATAATAAGACCTTGTCATTCTCCTTACAACAGCATAATAAGAACCAGAAGGACAACATAGAGCAACCTACCATTCTCCTTACAGCAGCATAATAAGAACTAGAAGGACAACATACAGCAATATTAAGACCTTGCCATTCCCCTTACAGCAGCATAATAAGAACCAGAAGAACAACATACAGCAATAATAAGACCTTGGCATTCTCCTTACAGCAGCATAATAAGAACCAGAAGGACAACATACAGCAATAATAAGACCTTGTCATTCTCCTTACAGCAGCATAATAAGAACCCGAAGAACAACATACAGCAATAATAAGACATTGTCATTCTCCTTACAGCAGCATAATAAGAACCAGAAGAACAACATACAGCAATAATAAAATGGCATTCTCCTTACAGCTGCATAATAAGAACAGAGGGACAACATACAGCAATAATAAGACCTTGCCATTCTCCTTACAGCTGCATAATAAGAACCAGAAGAACAACATACAGCAATAATAAGACCTTGTCATTCTCCTTACAGCTGCATAATAAGAACAGAGGGACAACATACAGCAATAATAAGACTTTGCCATTCTCCTTACAGCAGCATAATAAGAACCAGAAGGACAACATACAGCAATAATAAGACCTTGGCATTCTCCTTACAGCTGCATAATAAGAACCAGAAGAACAACATACCGCAATAATAAGACCTTGTCATTCTCCTTACAGCTGCATAATAAGAACAGAGGGACAACATACAGCAATAATAAGACCTTGCCATTCTCCTTACAGCAGCATAATAAGAACCAGAAGAACAACATACAGCAATAATAAAATGGCAACAGCAGCAGCAATCGCCACAAATGTAGTTTATTCTCCTTACAGCAGCAAAATAAGAACTCTCCACAAATCTAGTTTAAGCAACAACACAGAAAGAGCACAGCTGCGAACGGGATCGGAAGAACAACATACAGCAATAATAAGACCTTGCCATTCCCCTTACAGCATAATAAGAACCAGAAAGACCACATACAGCAATAATAAGACCTTGTCGTTCTCCTTACAACAGCATAATAAGAACCAGAAGGACCACATACAGCAATAATAAGACCTTGTCGTTCTCCTTACAACAGCATAATAAGAACCAGAAGGACAACATACAGCAACCTACCATTCTCCTTACAGCAGCAAAATAAGAACTAGAAGGACAACATACAGCAATATGAAGACCTTGCCATTCCCCTTACAGCAGCATAATAAGAACCAGAAGAACAACATACAGCAATAATAAGACCTTGGCATTCTCCTTACAGCAGCATAATAAGAACCAGAAGGACAACATACAGCAATAATAAGACCTTGTCATTCTCCTTACAGCAGCATAATAAGAACCAGAAGAACAACATACAGCAATAATAAGACCTTGTCATTCTCCTTACAGCAGCATAATAAGAACCAGAAGAACAACATACATCAATAATAAGACCTTGCCATTCTCCTTACAGCTGCATAATAAGAACCAGAAGAACAACATACAGCAATTATAAGACCTTGTCATTCTCCTTACAGCTACATAATAAGAACAGAGGGACAACATACAGCAATAATAAGACCTTGCCATTCTCCTTACAGCAGCATAATAAGAACCAGAAGGACAACATACAGCAATAATAAGACCTTGGCATTCTCCTTACAGCTGCATAATAAGAACCAGAAGAACAACATACAGCAATAATAAGACCTTGTCATTCTCCTTACAGCTGCATAATAAGAACAGAGGGACAACATACAGCAATAATAAGACCTTGCCGTTCTCCTTACAGCAGCATAATAAGAACCAGAAGAACAACATACAGCAATAATAAAATGGCAGCAGCAGCAGCAATCACCACAAATGTAGTTTATTCTCCTTACAGCAGCAAAATAAGAACTCTCCTCAAATGTAGTTTAAGCAACAACACAGAAAGAGCACAGCTGCGACCGGGATCGGAAGAACAACATACAGCAATAATAAGACCTTGCCATTCCCCTTACAGCATAATAAGAACCAGAAAGACCACATACAGCAATAATAAGACCTTGTCGTTCTCCTTACAACAGCATAATAAGAACCAGAAGGACAACATACAGCAACCTGACATTCTCCTTACAGCAGCATAATAAGAACTAGAAGGACAACATACAGCAATATTAAGACCTTGCCATTCCCCTTACAGCAGCATAATAAGAACCAGAAGAACAACATACAGCAATAATAAGACCTTGGCATTCTCCTTACAGCAGCATAATAAAACCAGAAGGACAACATACAGCAATAATAAGACCTTGTCATTCTCCTTACAGCAGCATAATAAGAACCAGAAGAACAACATACAGCAATAATAAGACCTTGCCATTCCCCTTACAGCATAATAAGAACCAGAAGGACAACATACAGCAATAATAAGACCTTGCCATTCTCCTTACAGCAGCAGAATAAGAACCAGAAAGACAACATACAGCAATAATAAGACCTTGTCATTCTCCTTACAGCAGCATAATAAGAACCAGAAGGACAACATACAGCAACCTACCATTCTCCTTACAGCAGCAAAATAAGAACTAGAAGGACAACATACAGCAATATTAAGACCTTGCCATTCCCCTTACAGCAGCATAATAAGAACCAGAAGAACAACATACAGCAATAATAAGACCTTGGCATTCTCCTTACAGCAGCATAATAAGAACCAGAAGGACAACATACAGCAATAATAAGACCTTGTCATTCTCCTTACAGCAGCATAATAAGAACCGAAGAACAACATACAGCAATAATAAGACCTTGTCATTCTCCTTACAGCTGCATAATAAGAACAGAGGGACAACATACAGCAATAATAAGACCTTGCCATTCTCCTTACAGCAGCATAATAAGAACCAGAAGAACAACATACAGCAATAATAAAATGGCAGCAGCAGCAGCAATCACCACAAATGTAGTTTATTCTCCTTACAGCAGCAAAATAAGAACTCTCCTCAAATGTAGTTTAAGCAACAACACAGAAAGAGCACAGCTCTTGACGGGATCGAAGAACAACATACAGCAATAATAAGACCTTGCCATTCCCCTTACAGCATAATAAGAACCAGAAAGACCACATACAGCAATAATAAGACCTTGTCGTTCTCTTTACAACAGCATAATAAGAACCAGAAGGACAACATACAGCAACCTGACATTCTCCTTACAGCAGCATAATAAGAACTAGAAGGACAACATACAGCAATATTAAGACCTTGCCATTCCCCTTACAGCAGCATAATAAGAACCAGAAGAACAACATACAGCAATAATAAGACCTTGGCATTCTCCTTACAGCAGCATAATAAGAACCAGAAGAACAACATACAGCAATAATAAGACCTTGCCATTCCCCTTACAGCATAATAAGAACCAGAAGGACAACATACAGCAATAATAAGACCTTGCCATTCTCCTTACAGCAGCAGAATAAGAACCAGAAGGACAACATACAGCAATAATAAGACCTTGTCATTCTCCTTACAGCAGCATAATAAGAACCAGAAAGACAACATACAGCAATAATAAGACCTTGTCATTCTCCTTACAGCAGCATAATAAGAACCAGAAGAACAACATACAGCAATAATAAGACCTTGTCATTCTCCTTACAGCTGCATAATAAGAACAGAGGGACAACATACAGCAATAATAAGACCTTGCCGTTCTCCTTACAGCAGCATAATAAGAACCAGAAGAACAACATACAGCAATAATAAAATGGCAGCAGCAGCAGCAATCACCACAAATGTAGTTTATTCTCCTTACAGCAGCAAAATAAGAACTCTCCTCAAATGTAGTTTAAGCAACAACACAGAAAGAGCACAGCTGCGAACGGGATCGGAAGAACAACATACAGCAATAATAAGACCTTGCCATTCCCCTTACAGCATAATAAGAACCAGAAAGACCACATACAGCAATAATAAGACCTTGTCGTTCTCCTTACAACAGCATAATAAGAACCAGAAGGACAACATACAGCAACCTGACATTCTCCTTACAGCAGCATAATAAGAACTAGAAGGACAACATACAGCAATATTAAGACCTTGCCATTCCCCTTACAGCAGCATAATAAGAACCAGAAGAACAACATACAGCAATAATAAGACCTTGGCATTCTCCTTACAGCAGCATAATAAAACCAGAAGGACAACATACAGCAATAATAAGACCTTGTCATTCTCCTTACAGCAGCATAATAAGAACCAGAAGAACAACATACAGCAATAATAAGACCTTGCCATTCCCCTTACAGCATAATAAGAACCAGAAGGACAACATACAGCAATAATAAGACCTTGCCATTCTCCTTACAGCAGCAGAATAAGAACCAGAAAGACAACATACAGCAATAATAAGACCTTGTCATTCTCCTTACAGCAGCATAATAAGAACCAGAAGGACAACATACAGCAACCTACCATTCTCCTTACAGCAGCAAAATAAGAACTAGAAGGACAACATACAGCAATATTAAGACCTTGCCATTCCCCTTACAGCAGCATAATAAGAACCAGAAGAACAACATACAGCAATAATAAGACCTTGGCATTCTCCTTACAGCAGCATAATAAGAACCAGAAGGACAACATACAGCAATAATAAGACCTTGTCATTCTCCTTACAGCAGCATAATAAGAACCCGAAGAACAACATACAGCAATAATAAGACCTTGTCATTCTCCTTACAGCTGCATAATAAGAACAGAGGGACAACATACAGCAATAATAAGACCTTGCCATTCTCCTTACAGCAGCATAATAAGAACCAGAAGAACAACATACAGCAATAATAAAATGGCAGCAGCAGCAGCAATCACCACAAATGTAGTTTATTCTCCTTACAGCAGCAAAATAAGAACTCTCCTCAAATGTAGTTTAAGCAACAACACAGAAAGAGCACAGCTGCGAACGGGATCGGAAGAACAACATACAGCAATAATAAGACCTTGCCATTCCCCTTACAGCATAATAAGAACCAGAAAGACCACATACAGCAATAATAAGACCTTGTCGTTCTCCTTACAACAGCATAATAAGAACCAGAAGGACAACATACAGCAACCTGACATTCTCCTTACAGCAGCATAATAAGAACTAGAAGGACAACATACAGCAATATTAAGACCTTGTCATTCTCCTTACAGCTGCATAATAAGAACAGAGGGACAACATACAGCAATAATAAGACCTTGCCATTCCCCTTACAGCAGCATAATAAGAACCAGAAGAACAACATACAGCAATAATAAGACCTTGGCATTCTCCTTACAGCAGCATAATAAGAACCAGAAGAACAGCATACAGCAATAATAAGACCTTGCCATTCCCCTTACAGCATAATAAGAACCAGAAGGACAACATACAGCAATAATAAGACCTTGCCATTCTCCTTACAGCAGCAGAATAAGAACCAGAAGGACAACATACAGCAATAATAAGACCTTGTCATTCTCCTTACAGCAGCATAATAAGAACCAGAAAGACAACATACAGCAATAATAAGATCTTGTCATTCTCCTTACAGCAGCATAATAAGAACCAGAAGAACAACATACAGCAATAATAAGACCTTGTCATTCTCCTTACAGTAGCATAATAAGAACCAGAAGAACAACATACATCAATAATAAGACCTTGCCATTCCCCTTACAGCAGCATAATAAGAACCAGAAGGACAACATACAGCAATAATAAGACCTTGTCATTCTCCTTACAGCAGCATAATAAGAACCAGAAGAACAACATACAGCAATAATAAGACATTGTCATTCTCCTTACAGCAGCATAATAAGAACCAGAAGGACAACATACAGCAATATTAAGACCTTGGCATTCTCCTTACAGCAGCATAATAAGAACCAGAAGGACAACATACAGCAATAATAAGACCTTGTCATTCTCCTTACAGCTGCATAATAAGAACAGAGGGACAACATACAGCAATAATAAGACCTTGTCATTCTCCTTACAGCAGCATAATAAGAACCAGAAGAACAACATACAGCAATAATAAGACCTTGTCATTCTCCTTACAGCTGCATAATAAGAACCAGAAGAACAACATACAGCAATAATAAGACCTTGTCATTCTCCTTACAGCTGCATAATAAGAACAGAGGGACAACATACAGCAATAATAAGACCTTGTCATTCTCCTTACAGCAGCATAATAAGAACCAGAAGAACAACATACAGCAATAATAAAATGGCAGCAGCAGCAGCAATCACCACAAATGTAGTTTATTCTCCTTACAGCAGCAAAATAAGAACTCTCCTCAAATGTAGTTTAAGCAACAACACAGAAAGAGCACAGCTGCGAACGGGATCGGAAGAACAACATACAGCAATAATAAGACCTTGCCATTCCCCTTACAGCATAATAAGAACCAGAAAGACCACATACAGCAATAATAAGACCTTGTCGTTCTCCTTACAACAGCATAATAAGAACCAGAAGGACAACATACAGCAACCTGACATTCTCCTTACAGCAGCATAATAAGAACTAGAAGGACAACATACAGCAATATTAAGACCTTGCCATTCCCCTTACAGCAGCATAATAAGAACCAGAAGAACAACATACAGCAATAATAAGACCTTGGCATTCTCCTTACAGCAGCATAATAAAACCAGAAGGACAACATACAGCAATAATAAGACCTTGTCATTCTCCTTACAGCAGCATAATAAGAACCAGAAGAACAACATACAGCAATAATAAGACCTTGCCATTCCCTTACAGCATAATAAGAACCAGAAGGACAACATACAGCAATAATAAGACCTTGCCATTCTCCTTACAGCAGCAGAATAAGAACCAGAAAGACAACATACAGCAATAATAAGACCTTGTCATTCTCCTTACAGCAGCATAATAAGAACCAGAAGGACAACATACAGCAACCTACCATTCTCCTTACAGCAGCAAAATAAGAACTAGAAGGACAACATACAGCAATATTAAGACCTTGCCATTCCCCTTACAGCAGCATAATAAGAACCAGAAGAACAACATACAGCAATAATAAGACCTTGGCATTCTCCTTACAGCAGCATAATAAGAACCAGAAGGACAACATACAGCAATAATAAGACCTTGTCATTCTCCTTACAGCAGCATAATAAGAACCGAAGAACAACATACAGCAATAATAAGACCTTGTCATTCTCCTTACAGCTGCATAATAAGAACAGAGGGACAACATACAGCAATAATAAGACCTTGCCATTCTCCTTACAGCAGCATAATAAGAACCAGAAGAACAACATACAGCAATAATAAAATGGCAGCAGCAGCAGCAATCACCACAAATGTAGTTTATTCTCCTTACAGCAGCAAAATAAGAACTCTCCTCAAATGTAGTTTAAGCAACAACACAGAAAGAGCACAGCTTGACGGGATCGGAAGAACAACATACAGCAATAATAAGACCTTGCCATTCCCTTACAGCATAATAAGAACCAGAAAGACCACATACAGCAATAATAAGACCTTGTCGTTCTCCTTACAACAGCATAATAAGAACCAGAAGGACAACATACAGCAACCTGACATTCTCCTTACAGCAGCATAATAAGAACTAGAAGGACAACATACAGCAATATTAAGACCTTGCCATTCCCCTTACAGCAGCATAATAAGAACCAGAAGAACAACATACAGCAATAATAAGACCTTGGCATTCTCCTTACAGCAGCATAATAAGAACCAGAAGAACAACATACAGCAATAATAAGACCTTGCCATTCCCCTTACAGCATAATAAGAACCAGAAGGACAACATACAGCAATAATAAGACCTTGCCATTCTCCTTACAGCAGCAGAATAAGAACCAGAAGGACAACATACAGCAATAATAAGACCTTGTCATTCTCCTTACAGCAGCATAATAAGAACCAGAAAGACAACATACAGCAATAATAAGACCTTGTCATTCTCCTTACAGCAGCATAATAAGAACCAGAAGAACAACATACAGCAATAATAAGACCTTGTCATTCTCCTTACAGTAGCATAATAAGAACCAGAAGGACCACATACAGCAATAATAAGACCTTGCCATTCTCCTTACAGCAGCATAATAAGAACCAGAAGAACAACATACAGCAATAATAAGACCTTGGCGTTCATTCTCCTTACAGCAGCATTATAAGAACCAGAAGAACAACATACAGCAATAATAAGACATTGTCATTCTCCTTACAGCAGCATAATAAGAACCAGAAGGACAACATACAGCAATAATAAGACCTTGCCATTCTCCTTACAGCAGCATAATAAGAACCAGAAGGACAACATACAGCAATAATAAGACCTTGTCATTCTCCTTACAGCTGCATAATAAGAACAGAAGGACAACATACAGCAATAATAAGACCTGACATTCTCCTTACAGCAGCATAATAAGAACCAGAAGAACAACATACAGCAATATTAAGACCTTGTCATTCTCCTTACAGCAGCATAATAAGAACCAGAAGGACAACATACAGCAATAATAAGACCTTGTCACTCTCCTTACAGCAGCATAATAAGAACCAGAAGAACAACATACAGCAATAATAAGACCTTGTCATTCTCCTTACAGCAGCATAATAAGAACCAGAGAACAACATACAGCAATAATAAGACCTTGCCATTCTCCTTACAGCATAATAAGAACCAGAAGGACAACATACAGCAATAATAAGACCTTGCCATTCTCCTTACAGCAGCATAATAAGAACCAGAAAGACAACATACAGCAATAATAAGACCTTGTCATTCTCCTTACAGCAGCATAATAAGAACCAGAAGGACAACATACAGCAATAATAAGACCTACCATTCTCCTTACAGCAGCAAAATAAGAACTAGAAGAACAACATACAGCAATATTAAGACCTTGTCATTCTCCTTACAGCAGCATAATAAGAACCAGAAGGACAACATACAGCAATAATAAGACCTTGCCATTCTCCTTACAGCAGCATAATAAGAACCAGAAGGACAACATACAGCAATAATAAGACCTTGTCATTCTCCTTACAGCAGCATAATAAGAACCAGAAGAACAACATACAGCAATAATAAGACCTTGTCATTCTCCTTACAGCTGCATAATAAGAACAGAGGGACAACATACAGCAATAATAAGACCTTGCCATTCTCCTTACAGCAGCATAATAAGAACCAGAAGAACAACATACAGCAATAATAAAATGGCAGCAGCAGCAGCAATCACCACAAATGTAGTTTATTCTCCTTACAGCAGCAAAATAAGAACTCTCCTCAAATGTAGTTTAAGCAACAACACAGAAAGAGCACAGCTGCGAACGGGATCGGAAGAACAACATACAGCAATAATAAGACCTTGCCATTCCCCTTACAGCATAATAAGAACCAGAAAGACCACATACAGCAATAATAAGACCTTGTCGTTCTCCTTACAACAGCATAATAAGAACCAGAAGGACAACATACAGCAACCTGACATTCTCCTTACAGCAGCATAATAAGAACTAGAAGGACAACATACAGCAATATTAAGACCTTGCCATTAGCTATACAGCAGCATAATAAGAACCAGAAGAACAACATACAGCAATAATAAGACCTTGGCATTCTCCTTACAGCAGCATAATAAGAACCAGAAGGACAACATACAGCAATAAGTAGTCCTTGCCTTTCTCCTTACAGCAGCATAATAAGAACCAGAAGAACAACATACAGCAATAATAAGACCTTGCCATTCTCCTTACAGCATAATAAGAACCAGAAGGACAACATACAGCAATAATAAGACCTTGCCATTCTCCTTACAGCAGCAGAATAAGAACCAGAAAGACAACATACAGCAATAATAAGACCTTGTCATTCTCCTTACAGCAGCATAATAAGAACCAGAAGAACAACATACAGCAATAATAAGACCTTGTCATTCTCCTTACAGTAGCATAATAAGAACCAGAAGAACAACATACATCAATAATAAGACCTTGCCATTCCCTTACAGCAGCATAATAAGAACCAGAAGGACAACATACAGCAATAATAAGACCTTGTCATTCTCCTTACAGCAGCATAATAAGAACCAGAAGAACAACATACAGCAATAATAAGACATTGTCATTCTCCTTACAGCAGCATAATAAGAACCAGAAGGACAACATACAGCAATATTAAGACCTTGGCATTCTCCTTACAGCAGCATAATAAGAACCAGAAGGACAACATACAGCAATAATAAGACCTTGTCATTCTCCTTACAGCTGCATAATAAGAACAGAGGGACAACATACAGCAATAATAAGACCTTGTCATTCTCCTTACAGCAGCATAATAAGAACCAGAAGAACAACATACAGCAATAATAAGACCTTGTCATTCTCCTTACAGCTGCATAATAAGAACAGAGGGACAACATACAGCAATAATAAGACCTTGTCATTCTCCTTACAGCAGCATAATAAGAACCAGAAGAACAACATACAGCAATAATAAGACCTTGTCATTCTCCTTACAGCTGCATAATAAGAACAGAGGGACAACATACAGCAATAATAAGACCTTGTCATTCTCCTTACAGCAGCATAATAAGAACCAGAAGAACAACATACAGCAATAATAAGACCTTGGCATTCTCCTTACAGCAGCATAATAAGAACAGAGGGACAACATACAGCAATAATAAGACCTTGCCATTCCCCTTACAGCATAATAAGAACCAGAAAGACCACATACAGCAATAATAAGACCTTGTCGTTCTCCTTACAACAGCATAATAAGAACCAGAAGGACAACATACAGCAACCTGACATTCTCCTTACAGCAGCATAATAAGAACTAGAAGGACAACATACAGCAATATTAAGACCTTGCCATTCCCCTTACAGCAGCATAATAAGAACCAGAAGAACAACATACAGCAATAATAAGACCTTGGCATTCTCCTTACAGCAGCATAATAAGAACCAGAAGAACAACATACAGCAATAATAAGACCTTGCCATTCCCCTTACAGCATAATAAGAACCAGAAGGACAACATACAGCAATAATAAGACCTTGCCATTCTCCTTACAGCAGCAGAATAAGAACCAGAAGGACAACATACAGCAATAATAAGACCTTGTCATTCTCCTTACAGCAGCATAATAAGAACCAGAAAGACAACATACAGCAATAATAAGACCTTGTCATTCTCCTTACAGCAGCATAATAAGAACCAGAAGAACAACATACAGCAATAATAAGACCTTGTCATTCTCCTTACAGCTGCATAATAAGAACAGAGGGACAACATACAGCAATAATAAGACCTTGCCATTCTCCTTACAGCAGCATAATAAGAACCAGAAGAACAACATACAGCAATAATAAAATGGCAGCAGCAGCAGCAATCACCACAAATGTAGTTTATTCTCCTTACAGCAGCAAAATAAGAACTCTCCTCAAATGTAGTTTAAGCAACAACACAGAAAGAGCACAGCTAACGGGATCGGAAGAACAACATACAGCAATAATAAGACCTTGCCATTCCCTTACAGCATAATAAGAACCAGAAAGACCACATACAGCAATAATAAGACCTTGTCGTTCTCCTTACAACAGCATAATAAGAACCAGAAGGACAACATACAGCAACCTGACATTCTCCTTACAGCAGCATAATAAGAACTAGAAGGACAACATACAGCAATATTAAGACCTTGCCATTCCCCTTACAGCAGCATAATAAGAACCAGAAGAACAACATACAGCAATAATAAGACCTTGGCATTCTCCTTACAGCAGCATAATAAGAACCAGAAGAACAACATACAGCAATAATAAGACCTTGCCATTCCCCTTACAGCATAATAAGAACCAGAAGGACAACATACAGCAATAATAAGACCTTGCCATTCTCCTTACAGCAGCAGAATAAGAACCAGAAGGACAACATACAGCAATAATAAGACCTTGTCATTCTCCTTACAGCAGCATAATAAGAACCAGAAAGACAACATACAGCAATAATAAGACCTTGTCATTCTCCTTACAGCAGCATAATAAGAACCAGAAGAACAACATACAGCAATAATAAGACCTTGTCATTCTCCTTACAGCTGCATAATAAGAACAGAGGGACAACATACAGCAATAATAAGACCTTGCCGTTCTCCTTACAGCAGCATAATAAGAACCAGAAGAACAACATACAGCAATAATAAAATGGCAGCAGCAGCAGCAATCACCACAAATGTAGTTTATTCTCCTTACAGCAGCAAAATAAGAACTCTCCTCAAATGTAGTTTAAGCAACAACACAGAAAGAGCACAGCTGTGACGGATCGAAGAACAACATACAGCAATAATAAGACCTTGCCATTCCCCTTACAGCATAATAAGAACCAGAAAGACCACATACAGCAATAATAAGACCTTGTCGTTCTCCTTACAACAGCATAATAAGAACCAGAAGGACAACATACAGCAACCTGACATTCTCCTTACAGCAGCATAATAAGAACTAGAAGGACAACATACAGCAATATTAAGACCTTGCCATTCCCCTTACAGCAGCATAATAAGAACCAGAAGAACAACATACAGCAATAATAAGACCTTGGCATTCTCCTTACAGCAGCATAATAAAACCAGAAGGACAACATACAGCAATAATAAGACCTTGTCATTCTCCTTACAGCAGCATAATAAGAACCAGAAGAACAACATACAGCAATAATAAGACCTTGCCATTCCCCTTACAGCATAATAAGAACCAGAAGGACAACATACAGCAATAATAAGACCTTGCCATTCTCCTTACAGCAGCAGAATAAGAACCAGAAAGACAACATACAGCAATAATAAGACCTTGTCATTCTCCTTACAGCAGCATAATAAGAACCAGAAGGACAACATACAGCAACCTACCATTCTCCTTACAGCAGCAAAATAAGAACTAGAAGGACAACATACAGCAATATTAAGACCTTGCCATTCCCCTTACAGCAGCATAATAAGAACCAGAAGAACAACATACAGCAATAATAAGACCTTGGCATTCTCCTTACAGCAGCATAATAAGAACCAGAAGGACAACATACAGCAATAATAAGACCTTGTCATTCTCCTTACAGCAGCATAATAAGAACCGAAGAACAACATACAGCAATAATAAGACCTTGTCATTCTCCTTACAGCTGCATAATAAGAACAGAGGGACAACATACAGCAATAATAAGACCTTGCCATTCTCCTTACAGCAGCATAATAAGAACCAGAAGAACAACATACAGCAATAATAAAATGGCAGCAGCAGCAGCAATCACCACAAATGTAGTTTATTCTCCTTACAGCAGCAAAATAAGAACTCTCCTCAAATGTAGTTTAAGCAACAACACAGAAAGAGCACAGCTGCGAGCGGGATCGGAAGAACAACATACAGCAATAATAAGACCTTGCCATTCCCCTTACAGCATAATAAGAACCAGAAAGACCACATACAGCAATAATAAGACCTTGTCGTTCTCCTTACAACAGCATAATAAGAACCAGAAGGACAACATACAGCAACCTGACATTCTCCTTACAGCAGCATAATAAGAACTAGAAGGACAACATACAGCAATATTAAGACCTTGCCATTCCCTTTACAGCAGCATAATAAGAACCAGAAGAACAACATACAGCAATAATAAGACCTTGGCATTCTCCTTACAGCAGCATAATAAGAACCAGAAGAACAACATACAGCAATAATAAGACCTTGCCATTCCCCTTACAGCATAATAAGAACCAGAAGGACAACATACAGCAATAATAAGACCTTGCCATTCTCCTTACAGCAGCAGAATAAGAACCAGAAGGACAACATACAGCAATAATAAGACCTTGTCATTCTCCTTACAGCAGCATAATAAGAACCAGAAAGACAACATACAGCAATAATAAGATCTTGTCATTCTCCTTACAGCAGCATAATAAGAACCAGAAGAACAACATACAGCAATAATAAGACCTTGTCATTCTCCTTACAGTAGCATAATAAGAACCAGAAGAACAACATACATCAATAATAAGACCTTGCCATTCCCCTTACAGCAGCATAATAAGAACCAGAAGGACAACATACAGCAATAATAAGACCTTGTCATTCTCCTTACAGCAGCATAATAAGAACCAGAAGAACAACATACAGCAATAATAAGACATTGTCATTCTCCTTACAGCAGCATAATAAGAACCAGAAGGACAACATACAGCAATATTAAGACCTTGGCATTCTCCTTACAGCAGCATAATAAGAACCAGAAGGACAACATACAGCAATAATAAGACCTTGTCATTCTCCTTACAGCTGCATAATAAGAACAGAGGTACAACATACAGCAATAATAAGACCTTGTCATTCTCCTTACAGCAGCATAATAAGAACCAGAAGAGCAACATACAGCAATAATAAGACCTTGTCATTCTCCTTACAGCTGCATAATAAGAACAGAGGGACAACATACAGCAATAATAAGACCTTGTCATTCTCCTTACAGCAGCATAATAAGAACCAGAAGAACAACATACAGCAATAATAAGACCTTGTCATTCTCCTTACAGCTGCATAATAAGAACAGAGGGACAACATACAGCAATAATAAGACCTTGTCATTCTCCTTACAGCAGCATAATAAGAACCAGAAGAACAACATACAGCAATAATAAGACCTTGGCATTCTCCTTACAGCAGCATAATAAGAACAGAGGGACAACATACAGCAATAATAAGACCTTGTCATTCTCCTTACAGCAGCATAATAAGAACCAGAAGAACAACATACATCAATAATAAGACCTTGCCATTCTCCTTACAGCTGCATAATAAGAACCAGAAGAACAACATACAGCAATTATAAGACCTTGTCATTCTCCTTACAGCTACATAATAAGAACAGAGGGACAACATACAGCAATAATAAGACCTTGCCATTCTCCTTACAGCAGCATAATAAGAACCAGAAGGACAACATACAGCAATAATAAGACCTTGGCATTCTCCTTACAGCTGCATAATAAGAACCAGAAGAACAACATACAGCAATAATAAGACCTTGTCATTCTCCTTACAGCTGCATAATAAGAACAGAGGGACAACATACAGCAATAATAAGACCTTGCCATTCTCCTTACAGCAGCATAATAAGAACCAGAAGAACAACATACAGCAATAATAAAATGGCAGCAGCAGCAGCAATCACCACAAATGTAGTTTATTCTCCTTACAGCAGCAAAATAAGAACTCTCCTCAAATGTAGTTTAAGCAACAACACAGAAAGAGCACAGCTGCGAACGGGATCGGAAGAACAACATACAGCAATAATAAGACCTTGCCATTCCCCTTACAGCATAATAAGAACCAGAAAGACCACATACAGCAATAATAAGACCTTGTCGTTCTCCTTACAACAGCATAATAAGAACCAGAAGGACAACATACAGCAACCTGACATTCTCCTTACAGCAGCATAATAAGAACTAGAAGGACAACATATAGCAATATTAAGACCTTGCCATTCCCCTTACAACAGCATAATAAGAACCAGAAGAACAACATACAGCAATAATAAGACCTTGGCATTCTCCTTACAGCAGCATAATAAAACCAGAAGGACAACATACAGCAATAATAAGACCTTGTCATTCTCCTTACAGCAGCATAATAAGAACCAGAAGAACAACATACAGCAATAATAAGACCTTGCCATTCCCCTTACAGCATAATAAGAACCAGAAGGACAACATACAGCAATAATAAGACCTTGCCATTCTCCTTACAGCAGCAGAATAAGAACCAGAAAGACAACATACAGCAATAATAAGACCTTGTCATTCTCCTTACAGCAGCATAATAAGAACCAGAAGGACAACATACAGCAACCTACCATTCTCCTTACAGCAGCAAAATAAGAACTAGAAGGACAACATACAGCAATATTAAGACCTTGCCATTCCCCTTACAGCAGCATAATAAGAACCAGAAGAACAACATACAGCAATAATAAGACCTTGGCATTCTCCTTACAGCAGCATAATAAGAACCAGAAGGACAACATACAGCAATAATAAGACCTTGTCATTCTCCTTACAGCAGCATAATAAGAACCCAAAGAACAACATACAGCAATAATAAGACCTTGTCATTCTCCTTACAGCTGCATAATAAGAACAGAGGGACAACATACAGCAATAATAAGACCTTGCCATTCTCCTTACAGCAGCATAATAAGAACCAGAAGAACAACATACATCAATAATAAGACCTTGCCATTCTCCTTACAGCTGCATAATAAGAACCAGAAGAACAACATACAGCAATAATAAGACCTTGTCATTCTCCTTACAGCTGCATAATAAGAACAGAGGGACAACATACAGCAATAATAAGACCTTGCCATTCTCCTTACAGCAGCATAATAAGAACCAGAAGGACAACATACAGCAATAATAAGACCTTGGCATTCTCCTTACAGCTGCATAATAAGAACCAGAAGAACAACATACAGCAATAATAAGACCTTGTCATTCTCCTTACAGCTGCATAATAAGAACAGAGGGACAACATACAGCAATAATAAGACCTTGCCATTCTCCTTACAGCAGCATAATAAGAACCAGAAGAACAACATACAGCAATAATAAAATGGCAGCAGCAGCAGCAATCACCACAAATGTAGTTTATTCTCCTTACAGCAGCAAAATAAGAACTCTCCTCAAATGTAGTTTAAGCAACAACACAGAAAGAGCACAGCTGCGAACGGGATCGGAAGAACAACATACAGCAATAATAAGACCTTGCCATTCCCCTTACAGCATAATAAGAACCAGAAAGACCACATACAGCAATAATAAGACCTTGTCGTTCTCCTTACAACAGCATAATAAGAACCAGAAGGACAACATACGGCAACCTGACATTCTCCTTACAGCAGCATAATAAGAACTAGAAGGACAACATACAGCAATATTAAGACCTTGCCATTCCCCTTACAGCAGCATAATAAGAACCAGAAGAACAACATACAGCAATAATAAGACCTTGGCATTCTCCTTACAGCAGCATAATAAAACCAGAAGGACAACATACAGCAATAATAAGACCTTGTCATTCTCCTTACAGCAGCATAATAAGAACCAGAAGAACAACATACAGCAATAATAAGACCTTGCCATTCCCCTTACAGCATAATAAGAACCAGAAGGACAACATACAGCAATAGTAAGACCTTGCCATTCTCCTTACAGCAGCAGAATAAGAACCAGAAGGACAACATACAGCAATAATAAGACCTTGTCATTCTCCTTACAGCAGCATAATAAGAACCAGAAAGACAACATACAGCAATAATAAGACCTTGTCATTCTCCTTACAGCAGCATAATAAGAACCAGAAGAACAACATACAGCAATAATAAGACCTTGTCATTCTCCTTACAGTAGCATAATAAGAACCAGAAGAACAACATACATCAATAATAAGACCTTGCCATTCCCCTTACAGCAGCATAATAAGAACCAGTAGGACAACATACAGCAATAATAAGACCTTGTCATTCTCCTTACAGCAGCATAATAAGTACCAGAAGAACAACATACAGCAATAATAAGACATTGTCATTCTCCTTACAGCAGCATAATAAGAACCAGAAGGACAACATACAGCAATAATAAGACCTTGTCATTCTCCTTACAGCAGCATAATAAGAACCAGAAGAACAACATACAGCAATAATAAGACCTTGCCATTCCCCTTACAGCAGCATAATAAGAACCAGAAGGACCACATACAGCAATAATAAGACCTTGCCATTCTCCTTACAACATAAGAACCAGAAGGACAACATACAGCAATAATAAGACCTTGTCGTTCTCCTTACAGCATAATAAGAACCAGAAGGACAACATACAGCAATAATAAGACCTTGCCATTCTACTTACAGCAGCATAATAAGAACCTGAAGGACATCATACAGCAATAATAAGACTTTGCCATTCTCCTTACAGCAGCATAATAAGAACCAGAAGAACAACATACAGCAATAATAAGACCTTGGCATTCTCCTTACAGCAGCATAATAAGAACCAGAAGAACAACATACAGCAATAATAAGACCTTGTCATTCTCCTTACAGCTGCATAATAAGAACAGAGGGACAACATACAGCAATAATAAGACCTTGTCATTCTCCTTACAGCAGCATAATAAGAACCAGAAGAACAACATACAGCATTAATAAGACCTTGGCATTCTCCTTACAGCAGCATAATAAGAACCAGCAAACTTACTTCAAAACAACAGCAGCAATCTTCACAAATGTAGTTTAAGCACAGCAATCTCTCATACAGGTGGACAGGCAAAGCAAGGCTGGCAGTCTGCTCTCGAATCTGCCATCATTGCTCATGCCCCTGCATGTGATGACGTCAGCAAAAATTCACCCAGAAAAAAAAATTGAAAAAAATAACTGGGCAATTCAGAAATTAAAGCGGCCACTCGGGAATTCATGGTACCCCATTATTTTGACCTCAAAACTGGTAAATACTGAGGAATTCAGTGAAGTTGAGAGGTATGAGTCATGTGCCCAGACATATCAGCAAATGACCAAAAGGAATATTTATGTAAGGCATTCTGGGAGCATGCAAATCCTACAGGATACATAGGCTATTGTCCTACATCTGCATCTAGAAGCATGCTTCAGTCTGTCTGAGGTCATACATAAACCAGATGAGAGGCTTATGGTATGAGAGAGATGACAATGTATTTATGAGGTGATGGCTCTACAGGATCCTAGAGTATAGACCGTGGAATCTGTTTGGAATGATTATGGAACACAAAACAGGTATAGTACCTATACGAGCTGATGTAACTATGGTTGAAGTTGGAGGATACCTACTAAATCTGAAGGCACAATGTCACAATACACAGATTGAAAGCACTACACAGTGATATCTGATGCAAACATATCTTTACTCTTCCTGTGCAAGCAGACACCACAGGATAATACTATTTGCATTTTTCCAAATAAAACACACAATGGGTGGCATTAGCAGCAATAGCTTCACTTTATATAAATAAAATACAGTACAGAGTCGTGTATTATTTACAAGGATTAAGTTCTAATTCATAACAATATAGTCACTGCAAATGTGTGTGGCACATATATAGGAGGTGTTCTTGAAATATGCTCACCCTCTAACTGGAGTACACAATGCTATACTATTTATGAATTAGGAAAGATGAATGTCAATGGCAACTACTGCTGCAAATACAAGATGTGCACTGTAAGCCACCAGACCACCACTGGTATAGGTACCGTACCACAGGAGCATACACTGGTAAACACTGTCTATGTTGGGTACATTCTGTCCATACAAGCTAGTAGGACTATGGGCATTATGTAGCAGCCAACGTGAATGCCATAGTGCTATGAGGCATGGTAGTGACTGCCCACACCATATATAGTGCATGTGTTATGTATCAGTACTGGACATGGGAAACATGAGAGTCATAACGACTTACTGCACTTTATCCATACCTGTCATACATGTGTGTCACACATCAATATACCATAGTTAATGGCAACAATGATCAAAGAATGGCCACTAAGGCATTTGCAAAAAGACCCTTTTTCTGTCTACAGCATCACATCTGTCAATCCCACAACTCCCTACACTTTTGTCCTTTATTTCACAAGAACTTCATCTGATGACATTCTTGGGAAATAAAAGATGAAAGCGCTTAACATATTCTGGTACTAAGTGAGCATTTTTTGCTGGCTGAGCATTTCAGTTTTGTTCATTAAACTGTGCTATGTTTTGCCCTCCTAATGGTTGGAAATATTTTCATAGGTTCTTCTCAATACTTATCTTAAAACTATTAGCCTGTCTCCTAAGGCCATCTTCTAGTCTTGCAGAGGAGGGTTGATGTGGTCCTTTGAAATCACTTAGTGAAAAGGTGGAACGATTAGATAATAAAGATGGAAGATTCTGTGTCCTTGATTCTATGCATATTTCTTGCCTGTGGTGTTATCTCTTCTCTTTGTCTAAAACATTTGGGACCTGGTCTTCTATGAGAAAGCTGCTTATTTAAAATGTGGGTGCCTTTGTGAAGTGATAGCTATCATTTATAGTTTGAATCTGCGCTAAGAATGGACACATGGATTCCCAGCTGCATTTCCTCTGTCACAGAAATGTATAAAGACTAATCACGCAATTTAATTATTTGCTTGTAAACAGAACTAGTCCTTTTCTCTTTGGGCACTTTTTAGCCAAAGGTTATCCTCAAGAGCAAGGTTAAATGCCATATGTGTATTTAATTTTTTAACTATTACCACCCTTTTGAAATTTAACATTTACTGTATTCAAATTTCTCTGACTTTCTAGTAAGTAATTATTCTTACCCTTTCATTTTACTCTTACACAAACCTGAAGTTCTGCCATATAAATAGCATTTTAATACATGTGAAAGAATCACTTCTTTGCTATCATGTTTTTTTTTATTTAAAAAAGAATAAACAAATAAATATGCACATACATATATTTCATTTAGAAATAGTTCCATACATTCTTTTCTTGATTATAAAACAGTCGGGTATATGCCAAGAGAATGTCAATCTTCCATTAATTCTGATATAAAATAAAACAATTGCGTTTGGATAAATGACTAGCAATTGGTTTAGAAAACGTATTTTCAGGAAAAAATGCCGTTAGATACATATATTCTATTTATCAAACATGATCAAAACACCAAACACTAGGAGGTCCAAAGAAAACATGACATTGTGGATCAGGCAGGCAGCTGTTTAATGAGCATAAATACACTAACAATTCCAAACGTTTTAGTCCCTAAGGACTTCTTCAGATGATACAAACATATTGCTTCACTTTCCTTTATAGACCCTAAAATACCTTCCAATGATACAATTTATTAATCAATTAAATAATTAAACAATTAAACAGTTAGTTATTCTACCTAAATGGTCTATTAAATAACCTTGAGAAAAAAATCCCCAGGCCAATGAACAATAAATAAAATCGCACACCGCAAACGAATTATTAAAACCCTTTAAAAAATTCTGTAAAAGCAGAAATAAAACAGTACATGTATTAAAAACTAAATAACAAAAAAATGCTTAAGCAATAGAAATATAATAATACAATATTAGACAATATATACCACAAGAATGTTGTAAACAATGCTACCATCTCGTGGCATGAACATACCATGAATACCTATAATTTAGCAGCTCTCATCCTAAGAATAGGAACAATAGAAACATGCTCGTTTAGACCTTCTCAAATTGTAAAAGTGCTGGGGTTATTTACCTTGCTATCTGCAGATTTTGCGGGCCTTTTTATGTAGGCAAAACTATCTGGAAGTTAAAAAGAAGGGCATATGAACATCTTAATAAGATCAAGAACCAAGATACTAAAAATGCCCTGTACAAACACTCTCTCAGTTGTACCAACACTAGCTGGGGTTTCTTTGTTCTAGAAAAAGTGGAACAAGACCCCAGGGGAAGTCCTTGGGAAAATAAGATTGAGGTTAGGGAACTATTTTGGCAGTTGGTTTTAGAAGACAACAGACCCCCCCAGGTCTAAATGAGCATGTTTCTATTGTCTCTATTCTTAGGATGAGAGCTGATAAATTATAGGTGTTCATGGTAAGGTCATGCACTCACCTGGGGTGAGAGTTCTGGTGGCTCCACAACTTATGGTGACCTGGCACTCTAGAGGAGTGGAGTAGGCCACTCCCTCCAAGAACATGTTATGGGTGAAGTGGGTAGGTCTACCCAAGCTAGGACTTGTAGCCCTTGCAGAAGCACATCAAGGAGCAGGCATACCTCCATATCCGTGGCATAGGTGATCCCTCCGTGGTGGTGCCCTAATGGCTGCAATGCTGATGGCTCTGCAACTGGATAACATGTCATGCGGAATGAATGGGTTGGCAATGGTTCTTACTCTATGAAAAACAAATGGGCTAAAGATTGCAGAGAATGGATCACTGGTAGACAGCTGGGTTCAAGTAATTTTACTCACAAAACTGCTGATTTAAGTTAAGCCGGGTTACTGAGCAAAGGCAGCCTTTTATTTCCAATATTCCAAGATGTGTGTTTTATTGTTTTATTGTGTTGCAAAGCTGTCATTTAATAGTAACTTATTACATGCAAACGAATGCCGTACCTGGCAAGTCCAGCATAATAAAAATTGCAGTTTAGTATACATATTTATTTCAGACATAAAAAATGCAACACCAAATAAGTTAGCACCCAAAACATTTAAAGCACTTACATCTTATAAGTTATTCTATGTACAATCATCTTCTAAGGTTCCAGTAGTTCTAAAGATTAACTTTCTGACAGTGTATTACATATTTTGTGTATTAGCTTATTCTGTGTTGTGATTTTTAATTTTTGACTATTCATGGAGCATTTAAAGTTTAGGCATTTTAGACATTTCTCTATTATTTCTGGTTTTAAATAAGATAGAAAATATTGTCTGTGTCAGTCTGCTGGAGATGGCTGCTTGACAGTCTGTCGCTGATATTTTTTGCACAACATTTTGCATCAAGAATGTTATAACACAACAGCAAAATAGACAATAGCTCAGAATGTATCACATGTGGCTCTTTGCTATAGTGTTTATTTATTCATTCACATATTTATTTATTCTTTATTTATTTATGTATTGAATGGATTTACCAAGGGTGAGCACTGATCAGTTCTGGCCAATTAAAGTCTCAGTCCAAGAGATAAAATAATTACAATGATTACTATGTAATAATGGCACACGGACATAAACATTTTGAAAAACAGTAAGGGTTACAGTAATTATAGCATCATAATTGCACAGTTACATTTTATGCAATTTAGTAAAATTAGTATAACAAGCAAAGCACAACAAAATTTTAAGATGTACAATGATTACTGCCTCATAATGATGAAGTTACAAAAATGTAACTTACTGTTGCAAATTGTTTGTGTAGGCTGTGATAGCCGATTTATAGCATTTATAAGTGTTTACTGTATCTGTTTCTGCTTGTTTTCTGAAAAAAAAAAAATATCTCTTGTTTTCCTTACTAAGCTAGAATAGTCCAGTTTCAGAGCTTGCTGATCCCTGGGCTTTGTTTGCAGTTCCTGTTACTGAATCTTTACCTAATTTGGAACAGAGGAGGTTCCCTTGCTTACCAGTGGGAGTGGGAAGCATTGAGCTGCCTGTTGGTCCAGTTTTGTGAGGTTTCAGCCAGTAACTTGTAGTTTATTGGTCGTTTTGGGCCAGTTCCTAGCTTCTTTCAGCCCCCTGATATAAAAGCGTTTGCGATTTAAGCCTTGATTTATTGTGAGCTGCTACTGTTGCACACTAGGTTTAGCGCGATTTAGCGCGAGTTTGCGCGGAGCTGCTACTGTTGCACACTAGGTTTAGCGCGATTTAGCGCGAGTTTGCGCGGAGCTGCTACTGTTGCACACTAGGGCAGCGCCGGTTAAGCAGAGTTAAACTATTAGGGCTACCTAAATTACACTCTTCAAATTTTCCCTTAAAACTACCTTCCTCGAACTATACTACTGATCTAATCAGCGTATCCTATAACTAAAAAGATCATCTCTACTTGACTCCAAGTAGACTATTCTCTATCTGTTAAACCTAGCACTTGCTCCTACAGTACTTATTACCTTGATACGGCACTCTTGTCATAGATAGTACCCCAAAAGGCAACCCCCCATTTCTCGGTCATCCACATCCCCCGGAATCTCTTTTAAAGTTTTTTGTCTATCCTTCTAGCATGTCGAGGGATCAGTTGCTAGTGTCCTCTCCTGCTCAGCTGGTGAACCTGGGAATATTGAGGCAATGTTACAATTGCCTCATGTACACAGACAACCCTCTCCTCCTCCCACAAAACACAAATACATGCGAGAGATGCAACTATACGGCCAAACTGGAGGCTGAGCTCTCTCAACATAGGACTGGCAAGACCAGTCAGGAGGAGAAGGTTACCACACACACTATAGACCCAGTCTCACATAGTACCATTACAACCTCAAATCATACACATAAACACACAAAGACATACTCGGAGGCTCTGATCAAAATCTACCAAAACAGCAGAGGCCACCAAAGCAGACACCCAAACAACCACCACCTCAGAACACAACACCTGCAACACATAGACCTCACAGTCAGAGTGTCAAACAGTCACAGCCCTTAAGGCCAAACACAATGCCAGACACACTAGTCATTGGTGACTCCATAGTCAGACACACTGGCGTCCCGCTCACCAGACTGAGTAAGGAGAAGGTCACAGTAAGCTGTCTGTCGGGCGCTAGAATCCGCCACATAACGCAAGCACTCAGGTCTCTCAACAGCAGGTACAAATATGACTCAGTCATTGTCCACGCTGGTGTAAACGACCTGAGGCGTACCTCCTTGGACTACATGAAAAGAGACATTGAGGAGCTCTCTGATTATGTAGCCCAGGCAGGTATGACCCTGACCTTGAGCAGTATCCTACCTTCACCAAGAATGATGCCACAATACAGAGATAAGATGATCAGCTTTAACAATTGGCTTAATCACTGGTGTCATTCAAAGGGGATCCAGTATCTGTCTGCCTGGGATGACATGCTGGACAAGCCACGCTGCTTCTAAGGGATGGCTTGCACCTGTCACCCTGGGATTCGGATATTGGCAAAGGCTCTTGCCACCCCATAGTGCCTTTTTAGGCAAGGCTCAAATTCTAAACCTACCACCCTAGAACACAAAAAGGAAAAAACTAAGGGTAATGCTGCTCAATGCCAGAAGTCTAAATCTCAAAATGCACGCACTCGAGGCCCTTCTCTGTATGGAGAACATCGATGTCTGTGCTGTGACAGAAACCTGGTTCAAGGCTCCTGAGAGCACCCCAGCGCTATCAGGTTTTACCTCATATCATGCGTTCCGCCCCAAAATCCGGACAATACCAAGAAAGGAGGAGGGTATCCATATTCATCAAGGACACCCACACCTCAAGACTGGTGGCAACGCATGATGCATCGGAGACCATCCAGGTGCAATTAACCGTAGGCAAGACTGCTCTGCAAATTGTAGCATGTTACAGGCCACCCTCACAAACTCAGGAACCTCACATGGCCTTCCTGAAAACACTAGAGGGATAAATGTATCACCAAACACCATCATACTAGGTGACTTCAATTACCCTAATATAGACTGGGAACACTACTCAAGCCCAAACACCCTAGCCCAAAAGTTCCTGGAATTCATAAACTCAAATGCCATGGAACAACTAGTCACCATCCCACAAGAGGAGATAACATACTTGATCTCATCATCACGAACATGGGAGCACAATGTTCAACACCGAAGTATACCCCTCACTGGTGAGATCAGATCACAAACTAATCTCGCTGGAGGTCCTCATCCCACCCCACCTGAAATAAAAAGACCACAGTAAAGAACTTCTCAAAAGCCGACTTCACACTTCTAAAGACTAGTGTGGTCTCCTTTAAGGCCCCGAACCGCGGAAAACAGTACTCAAGCCGCTGAATCACTTACAAATGCCTTCTACCAGCACCTGCAGGACTGCATGGATAAGGCAATCCCAAGCAAAACAAAGACTCTTTGTACCAAAGGCAAGCATCCAGTCTGGTGGACCCCAGCCATAAACAAACTCTACAACAAAAGGAGGAAGCTACTACAAGATAGAGCAAAATCCTTAAAAGGTAAGACACCCTTGATCACTATAAGTAAAAACTAAGAGCTCTCATAAAATCATCCAAAGCAAATTTCGAGAGAAAAATAGCTAAAGACTCAAAAGACAATCATAAGGCCTTCTTTAGCTATGTTAGAAACCTAGGAGGAAACTCCCAGATATGCTCAGAACTAGTTCAAAATGATGTGAAGATTACTGATCCTACAGACATTGCCAACATACTGGCTGACAGGTTCAGTGCAAACTTCTCCCCCCCCAAAAGGAGAGATTTCTCTACCAAACGTTTGCAGCCCCCCAAACATCTCCAGCGCCCAAGTGAGAACTGCTCTCTCCAAAGCAAAAAACACAGCATCCATGGGACCTGATGGTGTCCCCGGCTGTGTGCTCCACGAACTCAATGAGGAATTAAGCCCACAGCTAGGACAGCTGTTTAATCAAAGTCTTACCTCTGGATACGTACCCAGGGAGTGGCGCACTGCAACTGTGGTCCCACTTCACAAAGGCGGTGCCTCCACCGACCCTGGAAATTACCGGCCCATTAGCTTGACAAGCCTTATCTGCAAAGCCATGGAGAGGATCATAATGGACCTCATAAATAAAGACATAGGGAATTTGCAGACTTTGGATCCAACCCAGTTTGGCTTTGTGAAAGGCAGATCATGCCTTTTAAACTTGGTTGACTTTTTCGAAACAGTCACCAAAGCCATTGATGAGGGAAAGGCAGTCCATACAGCCTACCTCGATCTGGCTAAGGCCCTTGATACAATACCCCACTCGGGTATCATTGAAAAACTCATCAGCTTAAATGTTAACCCATACATCACAAGATGGGTTGCAAACTGGCTGAGTGACAGAACCCACAGGGTCAGAGTTGCTGGCGCCATGTCAGACTCAAAGCCTGTCACAAGTGGTGTCCCACAGGGCTCAGTCCTGGGCCCACTCTTATTTGGCATCTACTTTTCCAAGTACAAGCAAACACAGGAGGGTTATGGCTGACAAAGTTTGCAGATGACTGCAAACTGGCCATAGTAGAAAACACATCTGACACAGATATCCTTCAGAAGGGTCTCACAGAAACGGATAACTGGTGCCAGAGCCACGGCCTAAGTTAAATGCCAAAAATGCATAGTCATACCCTTCGGGAAAAACAAGGTTACCCCTAGCTACCAAATAGGTGGCAATCCACTGAGCACAGAAGAAGTTATCAGGGACCTGGGGACCCAGGTTGATAGTAGTCTGTCATTCGACACCCATGTAGCTAAAGTAGTCAGGAAGACCTTCTACATTGCCCACCTTATCATGAAGGGATTCTCATCTAGATCAAGGGAGGTCATAGTCTCCCTTTACTCATCACTCATCAGACCAATGATTGAGTACAATGCCCCATTCGAATGTATCTGACCCGACACTTGCAGCAGCTGGAGAGGCCACAAAGTTCCTCACCAAAAGGATAAAGGGTCTCAAAATCTGTCCTATGCTGCCCGACTGAAAGAACTCCAGCTCTATTCAGTCGCCACCGCTTGCTCAGAGGTGACCTTTGCCTAACATACAAGGCCATGTCAAACCCAGATTTGATGAATATGCTTCACCTCAAAAATCTAGATCCATCAGAGCCACAAGGGCGGAGACTTAAACCTCGACACGGCTATTAATAGGGCGTGCTGGAGGGATAGATTCATCACCCAAAGACTCCCTATGCTGTGGAACAAAATCCCGGTACATGTGAGGCAGAGCACCTCGCTGGCCTTGTTCAAGAGAAATCTTGACCAATGGATGGGAGATCGCAGATATACCCCAGGGATTACCTCAGTGTCACTGCTCGACAGAGGCACAGCAAAATAATGGGTATAGTTCCCCATACTAAAGGGGTGGCGTAAGCCACAAAACAATGGGCTAGGCTTGTAAATGCCCTCGGGCAGATAGCCTAGTATGAACCTATGAACCTATGAACCTATGTAAGTGAGCAAGGAAGAGTAAGTATAACACATACTACAGATTGATAGATAACAGGGGCAATAATATCTGGAGAGATAAAAGGGAACGAATATCTGCAGGGATAAAATGGAACGAATATCTGCAGGGATAAAATGGAAATAATATCTGCAAATTACTAAAGATGTATGAAGGAACAAAAATGTTATGGAAGTGAAAAATGTAAGAAAGGTAAGCACTTGACTACAATATATGGTCTGCAAAACTGCAAGCATATTTAGCCTGATTTTTTTAGATGAGACTTTAGTTATGCAGAAACCATGGGGAAACACAATATATCCTTACAATTAGGAGAGAGTGATTCCTAGAGGCTATGGCCAAGTATTGAAAAAATTATGAGAAGCATGCATTTTGCATTGAAGTTTTTGAAGACGTGGACTTGAATAGTTATGGATTCTGTGCTTGTATGTGGATGATTATCATGTCAGTTTGGCAATTAGAGGAGGGAGAGACTGTTAATACAGGAGTATGTATAAATGACAGTCTGGGGGTAGGTCTGTTCTTTGCTTAACTAGGAGTTATTTTGGATTTTTTCAAGGTAAGTCAGTAATGTTCATTTCTAGCAAAGTGAGATATAAATTGAAAGATTTGATTTGAGATGGATTGTATGGTAGGAGAACTTTTAATTGAAAAAAAAATACAATGAGAAGGAGCCAGTACAGTAGTTCAGGAAGAAGAAAACCCTTTCCTATGGCTGATCTAAGGGCATGGGACAGGAATGGAGGTATTTTTTATATCCGAAAGAAGAGGGAGCTATTTTCGTGTACATTCTCCAAATGAGTGCTGAACGAGAGAGAGGGGCCTATCCATAATCCAAGATATAATCCATAATCCAAGGTGTGTAAACGATTAAATCTATTCTAAAGAAGTGCAATTGACCCATTTTTTTTTTTTTTTTGGATAAGTTGAGAATCTGACATTTGTCCTCAATCCACTGGATGAGGAAATAGAAGTCTGATTTTAGAACAAGGTCTACATATAATAGGAAAGGGATGTGAGGGAGGTCAACTGAATGTTTGTCTATGTAGATTGTGAATAAAAGGGGTCCAGAATGGAACCTTTGAAAACATGTTTAAGTAGAAGGACAGTGTGGGAGGTAGAAGAAGTTTTAAAGTTGACAGTCAAGAAGCAATTTCTGTGATAACTGTGCAAGCAGGGGATAGTGTCTGAGCTGATTCCTTATTCAGAAAGTTGAAGAATGAGAGTGATCAGTTAGATCACATTCTCTGGAAAGGTCTATAAAGATAGATCCAGAAAGTATTCCTTCATCCATTGCCATAAAACTGCCACCAGGGAGAGGTCAAAGTGTGGTAGGTGGTAATGACCGATACAGTATAAAGGATGTGAAAGATGATGTTCTCCAAGACTTTGCATTGGTTTGGGAGGATGTAAATGAGTTGACAATGAGAGTGGAGCAAAGGATTTTTTTGTTGAAAAGAAGATATTTCACTATTGCATTTTTGCATTTGCTGGACATAACATTAAAAGGTTTATTTATATATAGACTGATGTCAATGTGTTGAATGAACAAATATTGACATGTTCTCCGCATGCTCCGGACATTATCCCAGAGTGCACTTAACCAACAACAAGTGTTTTTGCATAGCGGCAAGCTCCCCTGCAATGCCCACAACCCCTGTTAATTATGTATGCTACTAAGTCCGAGATTGCACAATCCTATGGAAAGGGTATATACCCCTACCCACGGATAAGTTCATAGGTTCATAGGTAGGTACTAGGCTATCGGCCCAAGGGCCTACGTAAGCCTAGCCAACAAGGTTCCCTGGCTTACACCACCCAAGAAAGTTATTTTCCTGTGCCACTGTCGAGCAGAGACACAGAAGTGATCCCTGGGGTGTATTTCCTATTTCCCATCCACTCATCAAGATTTTTCTTGAAGAGTGCTAATGAAGAACTTTGCTTGACATAGATGGGCAGCCTGTTCCAGAGTATGGGAAGTCTCTGGGACAGGAATCTATACACCTGTCAACCCTCTGTCTGCATCAACCAAATGATGACTACCAAACAAGTATGTCTGTCTGATCTGGTGTTGTACACCCATATATATAGTGTATGTATATTCCTATTAAATCAGCGAACACTTAAAATAGCAAACGCTGTTTAATTGACCCTTTTTCATTGAAACAGCAAAATCCTGAAAGCACGGAACAGCAATTTTTTTCCCAGGGGAAAAAAAATCACTGGGCCATTTTCCAGACTATGCCATTTCCTCCACTGTGGTGCGATCTCGGAGTTGGTATATTTAAGTGGGGGGGTGTGGGGGGGGCACACATCTACTTACCTGCAGTAGACAGAGGACAAATATCAATACAGCTGTATTTGTCATCATATAAGCTTTAAGATGAAACCTTCTAGTACCTTGTATGGTGCATGGCTTTGAAATTATTAATGCAAATGGGAATAATCAATATTTGATGCGTAGAGGAGTCAGTAAGATGTAATTACAGAACACCTGAAGGTGTCACTAGGCTGTAATGAGCTAAGTGCTTGAAAAGGATAACAAGAACTTCTAAGTGTTCATGTTTAAAGGCGTATATGGCTAGGCATCTTTTGGTCCCTTTGATCACTTTCCTACTATTGTTCCGATGTTCCTATATGTTTCTGTATGGACTATTATCATATGTGATCTAGGAAATAATTGCAAAATAGGTTTACATCTGTGATCTGAAGTAATACAAGGAAATGCATCATTGTACAAAAAAATCCTTTAAGAATTGTTTATTGTACAAAAAAAATCCTTTAAGAATTGTTTAGTAGTTGCATTTCTGCAGTTCATTGGCTACAGCTGCATCTTCTAGAAACAAATGCATTCAGCTGATGGACCACCACTCACAATGCTAGTGCCAGTTAGACAGACTTTTTTGACTACACTGCAAAACTTGTATGCATCACAAGACAGTTAGTGAAGAGGGAACAGGATCGGAGACCTGTTGTAGGTGGTTGTGGGACGTATGTAATTGAATAGATCATAGAAACTTAAATGAGGTTGTAAGTTTGAATATTAGTAGGGCCTTCGTAAATCTGCACCTTTTATACAAATCCAGTTAATTCTTTACAGAGTAGCACAATGGGGGGGGGAGAATGGTAAGCTGACCTACTATATTTTTTGTTAATCTCTGAATGGATAACATTTGCAGTTAGAATGCTCATTTACTTTACCCTGCCTAGCTCTATGAAGTGTAGTTACATATGCATAGCTGTTCAACAATTTTTTGTGAAGCAAGGTGGCCAATGAAAGGTGGACATGAGGTATCTGTTGGCAAGAAGAATTAAGGAGAGGTCACACTCTAGTTTTTCGCTGGAAACTTGGAAATGTGTCAGATATAAAAGCCTTGTCAGTATTCACGTTTAGAGAAAACTGCTCTGACTTAAACCACTTTTCATACTTAGTCAGTTGCTGGCTGACAAAAATGGAATTTTGACAGCTAAAAACTTTTTTAAAACCCAGTGCAGTCAACATAATTCAAATAACAATATGGCAATTAATAACAATTAATATCTTTTCCTTTAAGCAAATTTGAGAAGTAAGATACTAAATAAAGAAGTATGTCAATAACAAAAACAGCAAATACCTTCCTCAAAAGCGATACTGCTATGGTAGGCAAAAGAGGTCATTACTCATGTACTTCAGCAGTGGACTGGAATGGCAAGCAAGACTGGCATAGGGCCGGAATGGGACCAGAAAAGGGGGGGGGGGGTGGGGCTGGGAGTTGGACAAAAGGAAATGCAAAATGGTTTAGCACTCTAGCACCGAACTACCCTGTCACAGTTCTGATCAAGGTGCTAGCAAAGGTAACTATCAAGTCACCTGGTTAATTTTCACATCATCTTTAAAACACTTCAATCAGCCATAATTATGGGTGGTCACTAGTATAGACCACTCACAAATGGAGCCATACAGCAAACCAGAATAGGAGTTACTGTGTTAAAACTGATTAGCCTTATAATGTATCAGAGAAAACAATTAGTTACAGTGTCTTTGGCAGGGACAACAGTAAAAAGTCATATTAAGCAAAAGGTTCCCCTTAAACATAAATAAATAAAACTCCCACCTACCCACTGCATTATCTTCTATGCCCACTTCATGTATATTTGTACATGCCAATGAATGCCTGCATCATCCTAGTCTATGATACTAGCAGGTATTGAGTATGTCTTGGTGCCTACTTGAAAGATGAATATATGTTTTTTTTTTTAATATTCAATTCAAATATTATAAAGAGTTCACCATTATTACTATCACCCCATCTATCCAATTACAGCAGACTTACATTCTATCACCTCTGTCACACACACCTACCCCCAAAACATGTGGTAATTAATGTAGAAGAGCAAGGACTGGAGCTACCAGGAAATTGTATTCTGTAGTCCAGGGTTTGATTCCCTCAGATTCCATTTGTTTACAGTGTGACTCAGAGCAAATCACTTAACCAGAAAGTAATCCTGGGTTGCCTCTGAAAAGGGACACTTGCATCTGGTGGGCTTGCCTACTTAACAAATAAAAAAAAAACCTGCAAGCTCATTTTCTATGCAGAACATGAGAATTATTCATCCTCATGAGCTTGCCACAAACTCAGTTGCTTGCAATACAGCTCTGTGACATTTCTCAGACTTGTGCTTTTTCAGTAGCATTACCACATAACTGACAGCCAAAATTGCCAGCCATAACAATTTTTTTTCAATATTTTGACCCACAATTCAATATGTTGTCTACCCACAGTCAATGGAGTAAGCACTGCTTTGTTCAGTATATATTTGCTACATTTTAAGTTATTTGGAATTACCAGTTAAGTCAACTTTACTTGCTAAAAGGGGCAGGAATTTCTAAATATATATATATATATATATATATATATATATATATATATATATATATATATATATATATATGTGTGTGTGTGTGTGTGTGTGTGTCCCTTAGTACCATGTTAACATGTGCACATTTAATTTTAAACCTCTCCTCACAAAGACAAAATTTCACAGGCCATCACAGTCTGTCTAGCATTTATGTCTGTAATATTCCTACCTGCCCACATCATTTTATCTGGTATAGAGATGAGTCTGAAGTTTGGTTCTTGGTCAAGCAGACATGCCATAACTTCATTATATCCCATCAAGGTAATATTACAGCATTGATACAAACTCCCTTTGACTTTACAGGTAATGACTGCCATAGCTTATTTGCTCCCATGATTGGTCCTCAAGTATCACTATCTTGATGCCATTTTGCCCGTGCAGTAGTATGAAGCCGTGAAATGTCTGTGGAAGTGGGTACCTTAAAAACCATAAGGCAGAGGGATAAGGCTTTTAGCTACCAACATGTTCTACTAAAACTTGGACACCTAAACCCAATGAGCCACAGTAGTGCGTGAAGCCCAAAGCAGACAAGGGAAAAAATGAAATTGTATTCATTCATTTCTGGTGGGGGGTCATGCTACCACACACCTCTAATGTGAGGGGCAAGTGCCCCATATGCCTGAACTTATATATACCAACTCTGCAATCTTACAAACACAAAAAAAGAGGCAACTATCCCTTGCACACATAAGAAAAGCACCAGCAGTGACTTTCAAAACAGCCATCAGCATGTTCACCTTTGGAGTCTTGTATCTCAAGCCCCTGATGCTCATAAAATCGTAAATCAGTGGCATGTAGAGAAGCCCTGCTACCAGCTACAGTCTTGGGTTTGAAATCCACATTTTCCAATTGCCAGCTGCATGACATTGAAATAATTCCTTAAGTAGATAACATTTCCATGTCACTCCTTGAAGACAATCTGTTATGCCTAGTGAGTCTTCCTAGTTACTAAAATGAAAATAGCAATATGCCTACATCGTGCTACAAGGAATCTTCCCAGAACATGTTTACGTCTTGTTTTTGATAGATCATAGACAAAAATGAAATTAGGCCTATGTCATTTTCATTTTCATCTATGAAATGCTCTATAACTGTGTTTAAAAATAAATATTTATAACATACTGTGTGACTCTGTTTAAAATGAGGATGTAAATGAATCACTGAGTAATCATAAATAAAGACAACAGTTTTCCAATGCACTGTGTATACTACGTTAAGCAAGGCCTGGTGAAGGGCAATGTATTTTTCTGTTTTAATTTTCCATGTTTTTGCCGAGGTATGGTGATAGACTGTTGTCAATAAACTGTGCACTGGACTCCAGGATTCCAGATGGAAATTTTGTGAAGTTCTGTCTAGAAACACTGTAACTTCTCCATGAGCAGAGCTATTAACATATCTAAGTAAAGTATGACTTACACATTGATGGCCTGCAGGTTAGTTTCACTCCGGAAGTCTTGTTATATTTGTTCCATTTTGCTTTAGCAAGTAATGAGTTAACTTGAATCAAACAAAGGGACTGGATAATCTTAGTATTTATTTCTAGTACATTGCTGACAATTTTAGCACTGTGGTATAGTCACTCCTAGAGGAGATGCATACCCATAAAAAAATACTGTGAAATGTGCATTCACCCTGTGGGCCAGGCTCTCCAGATACTATGTCTTACAGGGCTCAAAAAGCATGCAGAAAAAAAAATCACATCATGGTTTGAAAAAATAAGCTGTCAGGACTGCAGTCCAAAAATATTCTAAATTAGAAAACTGTCTGACAAACCATTCTTTGAGGATGTTATTTGATAGCATACACGGTTAGCAAAGGACGCTGTGTACTTTATCTTGGAATCTGAAAAGTTATAGAGACACTTAAAAATATTTGATGCTATAATATTCAATGAACTGTAATTTATAATGTAGCTAAGACATTTCTCTTTTCTTTATTATGGTGAAATCCTTCATGAAAATATCTACAGTCCCTGTTCTCAAAAAATCCTGACGTTATTTATATCAGTTTCAGTTTATTAAGTTGGTTTTACAAAAATGTAGGCAGAATCACTATAATTTCTAATTCCAGTCAATCTTTCATTTAAAAGGAAAGAAATATCAATAAATTAGGAGATGCACCTTGTTACTAATGGCACTTTGGGGTGCCACAGTCACTAGCATGTACTATTTTCCTTCATATTTTCCAAACCAGTCTTTGGTGGAGTACACCTTCATTCGTCCAGGAATATTGTGATGTTGTGCTCATTCAGAATTTCTAATTGGATAGCATCTCTGGTTTAATGATTCATAAATATTACTGCATATTCTGTTATGACTATTGTTTATTAGATGCAAAAGCATCATATCCTAAATGAATGGAAGGTCAAATGAGCTGCAAATTTCTGCAGGACCTAATACAGCACAAGGCACTGTGCAGAAAAGGTTCTGATGCCGAATATTTGTGACTCTAAAAAATGGCCTGATAGAGTGCATGTACCTGAGGAAGTTGTACCAGCAAGGAGCACCATCACATTGACAAAGCATGATTCCAAAAGCTATCTGAGCATTATAGTGCCTTTATAAAGCTTACGTAGCAACTAATGCGCAACTCAGAGGCAATCACACCATGACAGAATGCTCTATAGTACATACAACAACAATGCTTTTATTCTTTGCAACAATACTTGAGGAGGTGGCAATACCATTTGTGCCCATTGCATTGAGATGGTAACCAGCCAGGCAATGCAATCCCTCCAGATGGGCTAGCACTTACATCAGGAAATTATTGATAGGTACTGATTCAGGTGAGATCTTGTGCTGAGTCTGTGTGATATGTGCATACAGCCAACACTTCAATCCCATCCCACTAGAGACCAGGCTCTGCCTATTTTTGGGCATCAGTGCATCTATGATACTCCAGTGACATTCACATATTTCTAAAGATTTTGGCTGTCTTGTGTTATGAGGTTCTTAGGGCCACTGAATACATTCATGCTGCTAAAATGGCCTCTTCTAATGATGATACAATGCATATTTGTTTTGAGCTTTTCTCCCCAAACCTTCTTTGGAAAGGGCTTTTTCTCATTTGGCCTTTCATAATATACAAATGCAATAAATAAATTTATAAATAAATAAATAAATAAATTCATTAATAATAATGACATGTACTACATCAACCAGTAGGGGTTCAGTTCAATCAATTGCTAATCCATCGTGTTTCCTGAGACAAAGGTTCATAATGTAGAACAGTCTGGAAGCCTGCCTAGTGGGGGAGTACATGTCAAAATACACACCTCAGCCACGTATAACTATATACCACAAATGTGCAGTATCAGACTTAGCAACAACATTCCCTTATGCATTTTAGGTGACAGTTAATTCCTGCTGTACACTTGGATGATGACACTAATACAAAACCTTCAATCAACTACACAGGACACCAACAATCAAGCACACATTACCTGACCAAGAATATAAATGAGTAGTGTTTGAGTTGCTTATGTCCTGATTTAGGTGCTCAGGTATCTAAAACTGTTCAGGGGTACTGTGGAATATCCAGCTATAATAACATCTGTGCATGTATGTCTACAGAATATGGTAACACCACAGCACTGTAGCCTTCTGGTGCAGTGTTTTGTAAGCCTGCGATACAAACTCTAGATTAGTGAACGTTAACAGCACTGGGACATGACAGCTAATGTGAATAAGGAAACAGAGGAGGAAGAACATTAACAGCCTGCAGGAAAATGGATGTCATTCTGGGTGCAAGTTTGCATGCTATGACATCAAATTAAAGTACACAATTAAAACATGATGTCCCCATTGATAACAATGCCTTGTCAGAACCTAGTCAGGGCATGCTGATGCTGGTATGCCTTAAACACCAGTGGCTCCAAATAGCAAGCCACATTTTCAGTAAAAAAATAAGATGTGTGGCAGGCATGACAGTCATTGCATGCACTGTCCTCACAGCAGATAGGATGATAATGTATGGTGCTCTACAGTACATGTTAATGCTGCATCCTGACATGGATGTCCAGACAGTGACATAGATATTGAGTGTGCGTTCCCCAACCTAAACCTTACACACTGGACTGGGAGCCATCCTCAGCACTGAGAGTATTTGTGCATACATCAGTGCCAGTAGTTGGACTACTTGTTAACAAGTGTGGTGTGGATTTGCACAAGAAGGACCCGGATCCTTGCAGCCTAGTACTACATGGTGGGCATAACAGAAGTTGTGAGCAGAACTGCACACTACAGACTGTGCAACTGTATGTAATCCTGCAGCTGAGGCTAGGCTTCATGCAGTCTAGCTACATCTCCAAATATACAGGCCAAGTATACCCAGCTCATAACATGCACCGGCCATATCACATACAGCCAGTTTCAGTGATGTGAATTGGTATTTTTGGAATATAGCACTACAGGTGTGTTGGGTCTGCACTCTGATGAGATCATCCATGGTTCACTCAAAGGTACCAGTAACTTCAGTGTGGTGTGTTAGTGACCTATAATGGTGAGTACCAAAAAAGATGATGTACTCTGTGATATCCCAGGATTATCTATATAGGAGGACACTAGTGACTGCTGGAGCTTTCAATGGGTAATAACAGTGGCATACAGATCAGTAATGAGACACTCAACCTCCCAGGAATATGATGACCACAAGAGTTGTTACCGCCCTCATCTCACCATCTTGAATATTAGCACTGGCTATTGTCTTGACCAGCATGACCTTTGCAATGACAGGTGGTGGCATATCATAGTCATCCATACAGATTCCCTTCCCACCAGACAGACTGGAGTCAAGTGTCCCAATGTAAACCTATTTCACAAAAGTTAACATTACACCACAGCCACTTGAGCAAGGGTCCTAGAATGAACCTTCTTCACCCTAGGAAATGTTCCAGCAAAGATACTATAGTTGGTGTTCCAGTGTAAACTTACTTCACCATAGACAATGTCCCACCATAGACAGTGGAGCTGAAGTTCCAATGTAAAACTACTTCACCAAAAGCAATGTCCCACCAGAGACACCACATCAACAAGCTTTATAATAAAATGAAAAGAATTTTGACCAAAAGAAAGAAGAGCAATTCCCAGAATGTTAGAGGAGCCCTTGTCACTGAAATAAACAAACAACTGAGGAGCTTAATAAAATCCACCAAAGCCAAGTCTGAGACTAAAATAAGCTACCCAAGCCAAAAACAATCACAAGGCATTTTTTATTTATGTTTGTAGTCTCAAAAGCATGACATGACAATGTGCTGAGCTGATTGTAAATGATATTCCCTAAACTGAGGCTAAAGATATAGTGAACCTAATGGCCAATAACTTTAGGTTTAACTTTATTCCTCTACCCCCTCCCTCAGTGCTTCAAGATATACCTAAATCAGCTCCAGCTATCACACAATACCAAGTGTTAAAAGTGCTATCAAAAGGTAAAAATACTTGATCAGTGAGTCCTGACAATATTCTGCAGCATCTTCATGCTAGTTAAGATACATCCCTCCATGCATCTTAAATAGCACGAATCACAATTTAGCCACACCCCTAACAAAACTGTTCAATCTCAGCCTCCATACAGGTTTTGTCCCAAGTGAATGGAGAACAGCTACAGTCATTCCCCTGTGTAAGGGAGGACCTTCCATAGACCCAGGCAATTACAGACCCATAAGTCTGACCAGTCTCATATGCAAAGCAATGGAAAGACCTGTCATAGAACTAATCCATCAGGACAGAGGGAACCTCCAAACACTGGACCCATCTCAGTTTAGATTCATCAAGGGCAAGTCATGCTTACTCAACATGTTGGATTTTTTTTTAAAAGGTCACCAGAGCAATGGATGAAAGCAAAACGGTGCACACTGCATACCTCAACTTGGCCAAAGCCTTTGACACAATTCCTCACTCAGGCATAGTAACAAAAGCTAAATAGACTAGGAATAAAACCCAATGTTACCCACTGGAGTGCCTACTGGCTCACAAATAGGACATAGGAAGTCAAAATAGGAGAAGTTACCTCCACAAAGAGACCAATTACCAGTGGAGTCCCCAAGGTTCTGTGCTGGAACATCTACTATTTGGCATCTAATTTCCTGAAGTCAAAACTAATGCCAAAGAGCTTTGGCTGACTAAATTTGCAGATGACTGCAAGCTAGAAATAGTCATTGAATCCACAAATGACTTAGCCATCCTGCAAAAAAATTTGCCCCAAATAAATAACTGGTGCCAAAATCATGGACTGAAACTTAATGCCAAAAATACATTATTGTATCCTTTAGGAAGTCTTGTATCCCAGGGAACTATCACATTAACAACATGCCCCTAAGAGTTGACCCAGTTGTTCTTATTTGGTAACTTCTGTAGACAGTGGCCTAACTTTTGACCAACATGAGTCCATTGTTGTAAGAAAGTCCTGCTGTATACTGCACAGTTTATAAACAAAGAAATTGTGCCTAGATCTACGGATATCATTTCCAGCCTTTATAAGACCATCCATTGAATATAATGCCACCTTTAGCTTGCATCTGTCCAGACACATGCAACAACTAGAACACTCACAGAGATACCTTACTAAAATGATACAAGGCCTAAACAACATGTCCTTCATAGACCATTTCAAAGCCATGTCACTATACTCAGTATCCTACTGGGTGCTAAGAGGTGACCTGTGTCTGACATACAAAGCCTCTTCTGACCCAATACTGATGTAATTACTGTACATCAGCAAGTCAGATACCATCAAAAATACGTGGTCTAGAGATCTAAACCTCTTCTGCACATTCAACAGAATGATTTGGAGGGACAGATATATCTCAAAGAGGATACCACTGCTCTGGAACAGAGTCCCCATCCACAAAACAAAGTTCATCCCTATCCATCTTCAAGAGCAACTAGGATCTATGGATGGGAAACAGAAAATTTATCTCACGACTGCCCCTTGCACTACTAATGGATAGAGGCAGCTCCTAAATGCTGTATCCCATGCATGGGTCCCCTCAAATTATCTGTGGTATAATTGCAGTTATTCTCATTAGGGGTAATATATAATTATGTACCATGGGATGGGTAAGGTAAACTGAATGGGACGGGCAAATTTGAGCACCAGAAGGGAAATTGGCTAGTCTTAAAATGATCTGCAACAGCAGCTAGCCTAATAGTTAACTATGAAACTATTAGTCTATAACTATATCCCAAGGTGAACCTACTTCCCCTAGGCAGTGTCCTACCAGAAACACCAAAACAATGATCCCATTATGAGCCCACTTCACCTAAGGCAATGTCGTAGCACAGACATTGGATTAAGGGTCTCAATCTAAGGCCACATCAGCAAAAGCAATATGTGACTAGAAACACTAGATGCAAGGTGTGAATGTGAACCATTTTCACTAAAGACAACATCTCACCATAGATGCTGAAGCAAGGGTCCCAATGTGAAACCACCTCACCAAAATCAATGTTTCAGCAGAGTCTCTGGAGCCAGGATCCCAGTATAAACACAGTTCACCAAAGGTCATGGAATCCAACTACCTGACTGTTGGTTGTCCCCTGGTTTATGGAACTGCTGTGTCTACAACTGCCATGTCCTTTGTGATCATAACCTTGCCATGGTTTGGGCCTGTATCATTCTAGTATATATACACATTGATGGAGACATGTCTACCCCTGTGAGAGTCAGTGCCAGTTGAGGCCTTTTGTCATTCCACAATACCAGCAATGAGACCCTTGGCTACTGTTGTACTTGTCCTGCCTAAAAGGTGAAAGAAGACATCTCAACAGAATATACATAGGAATGCAACAGTCTGTACCCCTATACCAGACACATGTACCTACCGAGAGAACGCCATAGCCTCTGCACCACATACACTTAAATACAGGCAGGTTATCTATGAAACATGGACTGGGGTGAAAATATTGACAAGTATGACACCTGTAGTGCATGTCTTTGCTACATTTGTGGTCTGTCTTTGGAAGCAGGTTCCAATCACACATCCATTGCTGCAGAGGGCACTGTATTAATTCTATAGAATACTTCCATACTGGCATCACATTTACCTTCCTCATTATATCATTCCAAAGCTACTTATGATGGCCTCCTTTCTTGCCATGGCCCAGTCGAACCATTCCCTGCTGCTGCTGTGACATCTCCAACTTTACTTACTCTTCACATATGTGATATAGTCTTGGCACAGTTGCTTTGCAGTGAATACCTACCATAGGGTATGTGGATAAAGAAACAGTACTATGACCAGATGTTCATATAACAATACACAACTGACAAAAGGACAATGAAGGATGGCATGTATCCACTCAAACAATACACAGACAGTCACAGCACAAGTAAATAGTAGGTAGTTCTTACAAACTGATGACTGGTGACGTAAGAAAACCATGTTCCATTAATAAGTACATTAAGTAAGCAAACAGTATTGTCTACAATCATAATGGCACACATACACCATGGCAGTATTAGGAATAGCTGCAAATTTTTGCAAATGGTACCAATATATGGAACTGCTAATGAAGCTAGCATGTAATAGGGAGAGTTTTCACTCTGTATCCATATAATTGTGCTGTTTCATACCTCTTTTCTATGTTCAGTCACTGACTGGAGGGTTTTTTTCCTCACATGTCTGTATGGCCAGATATGCTATGTACCCCTTAATGAATACACTAAGCCGCCATGCAAAGCTATATACAGTTATAATGGTGCACAGATACTTCATACTGTAGACAGCAGCTCATTTTTGCAAGTGATGCCAGTATATTGGATCATGTATGAAGATATTAAACATGGGGCAGAATGTCCACACCTTGCATCAGAAGAGTATCTTTTTAGTGCCATTTCACTATGCTGAGTCACTAAGTAGAGTTCCTTGTCTGCATGCCTCTCTTTCTGTGGCTAGTTATATCTTACATTAATAGGGCATCTTTACTTGACTATTATTGAATCACATTAACTTCAGTTAGAGCAAGCTGACAGCAGAATGCAACATCTGATAGGCTATAAAGAAAAATTTGTCAAAGCTTCCTCAAACTAACTGTAAAACATCCCAGTCTCCAGGACACGCGGTGACACCTACTCCTCATATTGCCATCCACACAGCTTACTTAAGAGTCATGTGGAAAGCAGGCCTAAGTCTATAAGGCCCACTAAGTATCCTTTCACAAAGGGAAATGTTGTAATCATTGGTGACTCTATAGTTATACATACAGACTCCAGACTGGACAAGAAGAAGGTGACTTCAAGCTGCTTGTCTGGTGCCAGGATATGTGATTTTATAAGGGCCCTAAGGTCACTTACGCCAGTCAGATATGAGTACAACCTAGTGGTGGCCCATGTGGATGTTGGGGCTCCACCCAGAGGGACATACAGAGAGACATGATGCAACTTGTTATGCATGTGTTACAGCCAGTAAAGGCACTGGTCATACATACCCCTTAACCTCTTAAAGAAATCTGGACAAAGCCATAAATAAGAGTGGAGCAAAGGCCCATAAATATGGACAATTTTTAAATAATGCTCTTACAAACTTGGAAAGTTGATAGAATAACAGGTTGTGCATTAGCATGAATGTTTTGAAGGGTATACAGTCTGAAACTCAAATCTCTGCCATTAATTTCTAATGTCAATCTTTAATAATTTGCCACTAATTTGTCAGAAAATCACAATTTTATGAAAATCAGACCAAAAATATGAGGCAAAAAATCTGGACATTCTGTGAAAATCTGTACAATTAAGAGGTAAGGGTAGTATCTTGCCTTTTACCAAGAATGATCCCTAGATACGGAGGCAAAATAGTTTGCTTTAACAACTGACTAAGTAGTTGATGTCATTCTGTCATTGTAAGGGGATAAAGTATGTGCCAACATGGGATTACATAGTAGATAAGACTTCCTGTTTGTCAGGGATGGCTTATACCTGTGGCACCAGTGCTTCCACATACTGACTAAAGCCTTTAACGCCCCTATAGTTCCTTTCTTAATCAAAGTCTCCCTACTGGACATTTCTACATAGAAAACTCAAACTCAGAATTGTACAACAGTGTTAGAAGTCTAAATAGAATGATTCCAGAACTTGAAGTCTTTCTGCAACTCAAGCACATTCATACTTGTACAGTTACTGAGACATGGTTTCAGTGTAACTTCCTGTGTACCGGGATTTAGTGCCTGTCATGCTGTTATACTTGTTCAGTTACTGAGACATGGTTTCAGTGTAACTTCCTGTGTACCGGGATTTAGTGCCTGTCATGCTGTTATACTTGTTCAGTTACTGAGACATGGTTTCAGTGTAACTTCCTGTGTACCGGGATTTAGTGCCTGTCATGCTGTTATACTTGTTCAGTTACTGAGACATGGTTTCAGTGTAACTTCCTGTGCACCAGGATTTTGTGCCTGTCATGCTGTTATACTTGTTCAGTTACTGAGACATGGTTTCAGTGTAACTTCCTGTGTACCGGGATTTTGTGCCTGTCATGCTGTTAAACCTTTGGATAATTGTGGAGGACTATCTATATCTGTTATAAACACCATTACTTCACATCAAATTACCTACACCCTAACTTGGAGCTTCTGAAGCCCCAAATCACCCCAAACAAATGAAGATATTAATGAATTGCTAGCTACAGCTCCCCATCAATGTTGCTCAGGGATCATAGAAATTACCTCAGTGCCACTGAGCAAATAAATATCAAATCAAATGCCTTCTGAGTAGGGCACTTCAGTTACCCAACCATTGACTGTCACACTTACACCTCTAAAACTAGTTATACCAGTATTTCTTAGACTTTATTAATATCAATGCACTAGAGCAAATTATCTTACTTACTAACCTAGTCCCACCTGCACCCCACCTCATGTCTTTTCATCCCTAGTTAAATCAGAACACAAATCAGTCGTCTCTGTCAGGCCCAGTGGTACCACCCCACCACCAAATGAGACCATCTTTAGGGACTTTTGCAAGGAAAATCTACTTCAGCTTGTGGAAGATCTTATGCAAAATTCCCAACAATCCCTTGTAAATGGATGCAAAAGACAGGGCTGCAGTATTTATGTCTGACTTCGACGAGCACCTAAACAGTTGCATGGAAAAGTCAGTGCCCATCTGCTCTAAATATAATGATAAATTCAGGAACAAGCCACTCTGGTGGAATTCCCATATTAATAATCTGTACAACAAATGAAGGGACATACTGAAAAGTAGCAAGAAATCCCCATATCCATGTCTCGAGGCTACACTGAAACATGCCAGCAAGGAACTTAAAAGCACTTTTTGAAAATGTAAAGCAGAGTGTGAACTTAAAGTTGCTACAGACTGCAAAGGAAACTATAAAACTTTCTTCAGCCTTATCAGAAAATTAAGGAATAATGTTTAGCTTTGCACAGAGCTCACTCATAATAATGTCACTAATTCTGTCCCCAAGGATGTAGCTCATAAATTATCACACAAATTTAGTGCCAACTTTATTCTTCCTACCACTCTACCTAAGAATTTAATTTCCACATGAAATCACTTTAGAATAGACCTGAGAATCTCTTTCAAATGTTAAAAATAATACTTTCATGGGACCGGACAATATAACAGGCAGCATTCTCATCAGTGCCAATTTGCACTTTCTGAGACTCTGCTGAAACTGTTAACTTCAGCCTATCTACAGGGTTTGTTTCTGATGCCTGGAGAACAGCCACTTTGACTCCCCTCCACAAGGGTGGTTCCTCCTCAGACCTGAGTAATTATAGGCCCATCAGCCTCACCAGCCTTATATGCAAAGCCATGGAATGTATCATCGCAAAACTCATTACGCAGACATAGGCAATCTTATTGATCCAGATCCCAATCAGTTTAGTTTTCTGAAGGGCAGGCCCTGTCTCCTAAATCTAGTAAGCTTCTTTGAAAAGCTTACAGGGATTGTGACTAGTGGTCATTCTATGATACTGGCAAGGCTTTTGATATTATCTAGTAAGCTGGTATTACTGAAAAATTAGACAAGCTGAATGTAAATCCTTACATTGTCCACTGGATTGCAAATTGAATAGATCCCAAGTTGGGAAATTTGCTGGTTCCCTTCTGCTTATAAAATTGTAACAGAGATCAGTTCTAAGCCCTCTCCTGTCTGGCATTTATTTTGCAGACATCTAAATAAATATGTCAGAAGTGTGGTTGACCAAGTTTACTGATGTCTGAAAACTGTGTATTGTTATCCTCTTATCCACTGATACAAACCAGGCTAGAATATATACATACATGGTGTGTCTGAAACCGTCTCAGGATAAATAAGTGCAGCAAAAAAGCTGCTCCTACCTTATATGTTATAAATGGTATTCCTCTGCAGGCAGATATGGTCATAAAAGACCTAAGCACTTATGTGGATAACTCTCTCTCATTCCATCATCTTGTTTCCACCACAGTCAGGAAATCCTTCTATCTGCGTCAGTTGATTTCCAAGGGAATATCTTCAAGATTCATGGCAGTTATCCTACCTCTGTACTCTTCCCTTATCAGACCCATCACTGAATATAATGCCCCCTTTTTATGTACAAATCCAAGCATATTGCTCAATTTGAAAAACCCCAAAGATTTCTAACCAAGAAAATTAAAGGTCTGTAATCTTTCAACTACACTGATAGATTAGCACAACTCCCATTATATTAATTATCCCATAGGCTGTTGTGACCCGTGTATTGCTTTTTTTTTTTTTATGTTTGTTCAAATAATTTTATTGAAAGAATTTTTTACAAACAATAGTTAATGGATTTTGTAAATCAAATATTTAAGTTAAGTAACTATTTACAAATGTACATAGGCCTCACGTCAGTTGTATATAAGAAGTACAAGTCATTATTGCATATACAGACGCTATACATTATTAAACAGTTGGACAAATAAATGATGGTTCCTTGCGACTTCTCTTCTTATGTAGGTTAATTTGTGACCATCTTGAGTGTCTCAATTAGGGAGAGAACTTTCTCCCAAGGATTGTTGGTCCATTTCCTAGGAAAGATTCTCATTTCCTTAACTTTGATTTCTAGCAAAGCTACCTCTTTCAATAGAGTTAGAAAATTCTCGAAAGCTGGACTGATAGTTGAGTTCCCGTGTCTTGCTTTTGAGCAATAAAAAAACATTTTTGTTTTACCTCCTATTTCTTTGCAAAACCAGTGACTCTACAAACACACACAAAAAGTACCTAAATCTACACCAAAAAATAAACAAGGACTTGCTGTCAAGAGATAGGTTCTTAACTCAGTGTATGCCTATCCTGTAGAATAAGTTACCACTACAGGTCAAAGTACTACTTTGGCTACCATTAGCACTAGTCTTGAGAACTACAAGGGTAGACACAAATTTACACCTGGGTTATTATCAGGTCAGCTCTGCTCAGTTTGGGAGGTGACCACTATTAAGTGCTTGAAAAGGATCTGCTTAAAGGTATATTTGGTTTGACATATTATGGTCCCAGTGATTGTTTCCCCATATGTTCCTATCTGCCTATATAAAAAACATTAAAAGATACTAGGCTAATGGTCTGGGGGCCTTTTATGCCTAGCCAAGAAGAATTCCCAAGTGCTGTTTGTAACATTTTATAGATAGTAAATAGTCAAGTTACAATTTTGTATCACATCCGCATCATCTGTCCAGTAGAGACATAGGTGTTATTCCAATGATAAATTGTAGATTCCTAACCATTTGTCCAGATTGTGTTTGAACTGGATCAGGGAAGTACTTTGTTTTATATGGACGTAAAGCCTGTTGCAGAGCAATGGAAGCCTCTGTGAGATGTATCTGTCTATCCAGCATGTCCTGGTTAGATTCCTGGAAAGGTTAGATCTTTAGATTGGGTGTTTTTGATACTATTGTTTTTGCATGTACGGAGCAGGTTCATCAGTACAGGTCTGAGGAGGCCTTAAAGGCTAGGTAGTGTTCACCCCTTGGCAGCCTGAGAATAGGGAGAGTGATCTAAGGCAGTCCCTTAACATGAGTGAACATGACTTATTGGATTCTTTTGGTAAGGAATTCAGGGGGTCATGTACAGCTGTTCTCAGGGAACCCCTGCACAGTGCACTGTGTGTACCCACGATGTAATGGGGTATTATTTATATCCATTCTGCCATTCAGGATGTACCAGTATGATGAATATTTAATGTCTAGCATATTTATTCAGGCCTATAAGAGCTCAGGAGCATGATGTCTACAATATATATGCAATATCTGGAACTTCTTCCAGTCTGCAAGAACATAAACATGGTTTGTAGGCACCTAGGCAGAAGAAGTCTTTGATAATACTCACCCTATTTAAGCACTATGATTACCCACTTGTGAGGATATGGAGGAGTCCATTTCACTGGACAGGTGGATGGGATGATCTGACTGCTGACATCCACTGACAGAGTGATAGACTGGACTGCAGATGTGTGACTGTTATGGTGGCCTGATATAGAGGAGGCCTGAGGACCTGTGGCTGTGATGAAAGCAGGCTATAAATTAATCACCAACCGGATTCATAAGTGTAATATTGTGTTGCATATTACAGTGTTTTTTTATACTGGATTCTCATGCTTTTAAGTAATTTTATATGCAACAATTAATGATGTTGATGGATATTTTTAGAAAGGAATAGCTGGATGACATGTATGATTGTCTTTTTACTTTGATCTGGCAAATAAGTCTATTGGTGTTTGCACAACTCATTCCATAGATGCCTCAAAAAGGGATTTGCAGGCCTATAGAGCTACTGGATACATCAATTGTACATAAAACTATTTTTGCATTAGCATGTGGGGTATACTAAGTTGTGTTTGTTTTGTTATTTTACATATGAATACTTTCATGGAATGTTCATAGTTTCATAGGTTAGTGCTAGACTAACTACCCTTGTGGGACATTTTAAGCCTAGCTGATTAGTGCATTTGGTGCTTAAAATTAACCTATCCTGTTGGAGTTTAGAGTCACCTAAACCTTTCCAAGATCTATATTTATATATTACTCTAGTGCTAATTACTAGTTCAAAACATAAACATTTTGAGGGGACCTATGCATTGAGCTAAAGAATCTAGGATCTGCCTCTGTCAGTTAGTAGAACAGAGAGAATGTCTGGGGTAAATTTCTTATTTTTCATTCATGTGGTCAGGGATGAGCTTTGTTTTATGTGGATGGTGATTGTATTCCAGAGCAGTGGTATCCTCTGAGAGATATACCTGTCTCTCCATATCATTTGTTAATGTAACTGAAGATGTTTAGATCCTTGGGCCAAGTATTTCTGATGCCATCTGAGTTGTGGATGTGAAGTAAGTCTGTCAGCAATGGGTCAGATGATGTCTTGAATGCTAGACTCAGGTCACCTCTTAGCAGTCTGTAAGAAACCGTATATAGCAGTAGGGCTTTGAGTCAGTCCATGTAGGACAGACTGTTTAGGCCTTGTATCATTTTTGGGAGATAACAATGCAGCAATTGCTTTTGCCTGGACAGATGCATGCCAAAAGGGGGATTATATGTAACAAAAGGTGGGTCATCTATGGACTCTGGAAACTACAGATCCATTTAAGTCTCACTAGTCTTATATGCAAAGCCACAGAAAGAAATATAATCAAAATGATCCACAATGACATTGGAAACCTTCGTATACTGGGCCAAACCCAGTTTGGATTCATCAAGTGCAGATCAAGCCTACTCATACTGGTGGACTTCTTTGAGAAGATCATCAAAGTAATGGATGAGGGCAAAATTGTTCACACTGCCTACCTTTACCTGGCCAAGATATTTGATATAATGCCCCTCTTGGACATCGCTGACAAGCTCAAGAGGTTATGTATTAACCCTCGTGTCATCCAGGGGATAACCAGCTAGCTCACAGAAAAGACCCAAGAAGCTAGAATTGGAGAGTCCACTTCTACAAAGAAGCGAGTCACCAGCAAAGTCTCTCTGGGATCAATCCTGGAACTGCTTCTTTTTGGCATCTACTTCTCTGAAGTCAAGGCCAATGCCAAGGGCCTCTGGCTCACCAAATCTGCATATGATTGTAAATTAGAAGCAGTAATAAAATCTCTCACAGACACTAATGTTCTCCAAGAAGGACTGACACAGAGAAAAATAACTGGTGCCAGAGCCATGGACTACAACTAAATACCAAGAAATTCATAACACTATCCTTTGGAAAGTTATCCACCCCTAGTAATTATCATATTGACAACACACCTCTTAAGAGTCAACATAGTAGTCAGGGAGGTGGGGACACACATAGACAGTAATCTAGCCTTTGACTATTACATGTCTATGGTAGTTGGAAAATCATTCTATATTGCTCAATTTATAAACAAAGTTATGGCATATAGGTCCAAGGAGGTCATTGATCTACTGTATCTGACCCTCATCAGACTTATCAAGTACAATTCTCAGTTTGGTATGTACCTAACCAGGCACATTCAACAAATGGAACATCTGCAGAGGTTCCTCACTAATATAATACAGGGTGTAAACAGCATGATCCTTGTATTCTGTCTCTGACAGGCTGTTGAGAGGAGATCTATGCCTGGCATACAAGACCCCACTCTGATGGACATCCTGCATGTCTGCAAAACAAACAGCACCAACATTTCCCATTCTTAAGATGCAAACCTTACCTGTGATAAAAACAGGACCCAAAGGAGAGACAAGTATGTATCCCAGAGACTACCCCATCTATGGAACAGGCTCCACATCCATGTGAAACAGAGTTCCTCCCTCACCCATTTCAAATGTAACTTGGACAACTGGATGGGAACCAGAAATTCAACCCTGGTTTAGCATCTATGTCTCTAATGGACACAGGAAGCTTGTAAACGGTTTATCTCCCAGGCCCCTGCTTATAAATGTTTCATCTCCCAAGCCCCTGATTTCATTATCAAGGGTACCAGAGCTTGTTAGAGATTTGGAATGCATGGTGGCTAGGTTTAAAAAGACCTCACTGGATATTAAACTAGTACATCCCTATAAACCTATGAGCCTATAATGAGGGCTGGGTAAAGCGGACAATACATCCCTGGATCTGGAAGGAATCCCCTTGTTTATGAGCAACATAGAAGGACTTCCGTACTACAGGGGACATGTTCTGGTGAAACATTAAGTCACATAACTTTCCAAATTCCAAACTGCATCAACTTTTAGTGGCATGTTGTCAACATGGTAGGTCCCTGGGAGAATCAATTTTGTAAGGTAGATGATAATGCATTTTTTGGCATTTAACTTTAGTCCATGAGTCTGGCACCAAGTATTTCTTTGGTGCAGGCCTTCCTGCAGGAAATCTGAGTCTTTTGGGGATTCAGTCAATGCTCCTAGCTTGCAGTCATCTGCCAATTTAGTTAGTCAAAGCCCTTTGGTATTGTCTTTTACTTTTGAGAAGTAGATACCAAACAAAACAGATCCCAGCACTGAACCCTGGGAGATTCCACTAGTGACTACTCTTTTTGTGCAGATAGCTTCCCCTGTTTTGATCTCCAGGATCCTATCTGTGAGGTAGTTGGCAATCCATTGGGTGACAAAAGGGTTTATACTAAGTTTGCTAAACTTTTCTACTATGTTTGAGTGAGGGGATTGTGTCAAAAGCCTTCATCGAGTTAAGGTAGTCAGTATGTACCATTTACCTTCTTCCATTGTTTGGTGACCTTTTCAAAAATATCTAGCAGGTTAAGTAAGCATGACCTGACTTAGACAAATCCAAACTGAAAGGAGTCCATTGTTGGAAGGTTCCTCATGATTAATACCATGATAGTTCTTTCCATGCTGTTGCATATGAGGTTGGTCAGACTTATGGGTCTGTAATTACCTGGGTCTGTGGAAGGTCCTCCCTTATGCAGAGGAATAACTGTTGCTGTTCTCCATTCACTTATTACAAAACCTGCATGGATGCAGAGGTTGAACAGTGTTGTTATGGTTATGGCTAAATCATGATTCATGCTACTGAAGATGCATCCTGAAATACTGCCATAACCCATTGATGCATTGCTTTTGATACTACCTTCAGGACTTGATCTTGTGTGATTGCTGGTGGCAAATTAGTTTCAGCTATATAACGTCTGATACATTGGGAGAGACAGAAGGCTAAAGTTTGAGTTGAATTTATCAGCCAGTAGGTTAGCTGTATCCTTAGCTTCTGTGTAGGTAAGATTGTTTACAATCAGCTCGGTGTATTGTTGTGCTGTGCTCTAGAGAATACGAACATACCTTAAAAGGCCTCATGATTGTGCTTTGCTTGGTTGTCTATTTTCACTACAAACTTGGCTTTAATAGATTCAATTAACTACCTAAGCTGGTTGTTTAATTTAAGAATGAGGGTTTTATAATTCTATGTAGTGCTCTTCTTACTTTTAGCCAATAATCTCTTTCTTTTATTGTAAAGCTTGTTGATATTAAAGTCCCACCAGGTTTGTTTTTGTGGTATGCACTTCACCTGTTTCTACTGGGTACAGCCATATCTATGCAGCTGTTTTAGATTTTAACCTGTATGTTTCCACATATTTAATAGAATTAACTGGATTTTATGTGGATTTGAAGTTTTCCAATTTATTACTTATGAGTAGGTATTTATCTTGGAGACATGTTTAAATGTACCGGGGCAGAAGTGGTCCCTGGATTCAATTTTATTTTAAAGGAGATGACTTTATGGTCAGATCTAACAAGTAACAAAGTTACTCAAGGGATGTTCAAAATGGCCATGGCTGTGATGCCTTATAAATACAAAAGCTAAACAGTCCTTTTTATACGATCTGAGGAAGGCTTATTTGCCAAAAGCACTTATCGGAAGACTGAGGACTGCTTATTTTATGTTATATTCTTTTTATTAAAGTTTTGATTTTACTATTAAGTATTACTGCCATGGTGGACATCAGGAGTTTTTAGTAGTGTTTGCCTTTTCTCTTCCTCATTGGTGTCCTTCTCAGTGTAAGAAAGTTTTTTACCTATTGACTCTTTTTGTTTCTTACACTGAACATGGCGAGCCAGCAATTGAACCTGAATGACAAACTTAGAACATGCAATATTTCTAATCTATCGGGAGACTTATTGAACCCGCTTTTAGATCTGAATTTGGGTAATGTAGCTGCTTCCACAGTTGTTGCATTGGTTCCTGATAATAATTTTAATTGTATATTTCAGGAAGTGGAGAATGCAGCTTACCAGCTCAAGAGACTGCAGTGGCAATGCTTCCATATGGAAGCATGCTTGCACCATCAAATTGTACCTCGAGGTATACGAGTGAAGTGTTTACCCTCATATGGGAACACTTATCCGGATCTGCTCGCAAAATGGCAAATTATAAATCTTGAAACAAGTCAAAAATACATGAACTTGCTGATAGAATTTTTCAAGCCAGAAGAGGAAAGGATGGCAGCGATTATATCAACTAAGCAGACTGAACTGGAAAGCTTAGAGCTGCATGACTCACATCTGAATAGCCTAGAACAACTACAGATTAACTTGAATGCTTATGAAGTGAAGCTAAGACAGCAGAAGGTTAAAAAGCTAGCCCGTGACCATCAGGATTTTGTCAGAGGCCATATCTTTGAATGGCCGAGAGAGGAATTCAATAATAAGGGGCGGGGAGCTCTACCACCACATAAGGAGAAGATACCTTTTTCTAGACCTAATGGAGAAGATGTGATTACTCATGTCAGTTTAACTGATCTGGAACCTTCCATTCACAATCCTGTTATTCTTAACTCATCAGTACCGACCTCCAATTTTGTAATATCTGAAACAGATTCAAGAGAAGTGTCTAGTAGTACAGCCACTATGGGTGCAGAAACTGGCAACAGGAATGCTCTCCTAGCCCCCAGTCTAGCAACTAGACCAAAAGAAGGGGCAATGCATGCACCGATAAATTGACCCTTGCCAGTTTTTTCCAAATTCAACCATCACAGGACTCAAAGAACACAGAGTCAAGAATGGAAAAGGAAGAAGCTCACACTTTAATTGGATCTGAACCAAGTTTAGTAGTGAATCTTTCTAATAAGAGTTTAAGCCCTGATATGATTTCCTTGTTAGACAAGGGCCTGAGTTTTATTCCAGCCTTACCATCTGATATTAGTGAATTTGTGCTGGATATCAGAATGTTTTGCAGGAACCTTGCATTAAAATGTATTTTTGGACAAGCTAATGACAGTAGACGGCTACCTTATACAAAATTGAGTAGCTTTGTTCCCCCTAATCCTCCACCAGTGGAGATGTTCTTGAGATTATGTGAAGATGAAATCTTCAAACTAAGGGGTAATACAACTAAAGGACAAGGACGTTTCTTCAACTTAACCACTAATGAGAATGAAATGCTGAAGCAGCTAAAGGAGACAGACAGCTTGGTCATCAAGCCTGCTGATAAGGGAGGATGTATAGTAGTGATGGAAGCCGTATGGTACAGGCATAAAATGCTCTCTATGCTGGATGAAAATGGCATTGGTTTAATACTGAGTGACTCTAATTCTTGTAAATAGGCATTGTGATTCTCTTGGGCTATAGAGGGAGTTCTATAGCTATCTAATATACGGTATATATAGTGCTACTGTAATTATTGTTAACTGCATTTTGAGTTCAGGTACAATTCTCAGTGTGTTAGCAAGTGAGTTAAGGAGCAGACATAACATTATCAGTAATATATTGCCTGGCATCTGAGAAAGGTTCTGCACATGAATGTTCACTAACTGTAAAGGGTGGACCAGTAAGAGGTAGATTTACTTTAGCATGCTTTTGCATAGACTAATATATCTGGAGTCATAAGGACTGATACGGAATACTGACCACACACGTTAAAGATTTTCCTGAACTTCACAGATATTGGAAATGATGACAAAAATATTTAAGTCAATATCAGGGATGTTCTGCAACTCAATGACTGTCGAGAGCTGTGCCTTTAGACTGGCTCTCATGCCACATCTGTCCACAGTGCCTCAAAATGGTTCTCAGGTTCTTTTTGTCTCACACACACACACACACACACACACACTATATATATATATATATATATATATATATATATATATATATATATATATATAATTTTGGGATGCATTTAATTATAAGTGGCATGAGCTATTAGACACACTACCTGTATAGTGAGAACAATGCTGGCTATACAAACATTTTCATACCTGGTTATACTGCTAGGCAGTGGATTGTGACATGGAGTGTTTGTGGTTGTACAGTGTTCTGCCTGTCTTGTTTGCATGGTTTGGGGAGAGCAAATAATGCTTTGTGTATGGTTCTGTTGACACATATATATGTTCATTTTGTAAATTTTGCTGTAAAATGTGCAGTGAAACATGGATGTGCTACATAAACCTTTGTGTGCAACCTATTCATGGTCATGGGTGTACAGTCTAGTATATAGTGTTAGGCTGGAGTAAGGATTGAAGTTGGCATCTGTTTACATACTTTTGGTTGCCATACTTCCTTTCTTGTAAGCCCACGGAGTGATAGATCATCAGTGGCTGCAGCTTCTGAATCAGCAGATTGCTATGTCACTTTACTATCCATAAATATGGCTTTAATTTCTGTCCTGTGGTGTTTTTCTCTACATTCTCATATTTTTTGCCTGTGTTACAGATGCATTACCAAGACTGAATGACCCAGAAAGGGAGGGCATAGAGGCTGGAGACATACTAGCCATGGATCATGTTGGAGCTTGCCTGCCCAGAAAGATACCAGTCCACAGTGTAGTGTTGCCTTTTGAATACTGTGGTACAGATTTGTATAGCAAATATTTGATGCAAATTTCATGGCAGAGCAGAGAATCCTTTTGTTGATTTTGTGGTTATATGCTTGCAGGAGTTGGCAAAGGCCATGGCATGGATCACAGAGGCTTGGAAGACAGTTTGTCCACAGTGTTCCATGCGAATTAAGCATGCTCCACCCTGATATTTCGCACAGGTGTGACTGCCAGCTTTGCATTTCCAGAAGTTAACAACACGGTTACCTAGGGGATTGAATACCAATGACATTATATTTCTAATTGGCACCGATACTGAACATTGTTGTATGTTCTAGATCTGAAAGTTAAACTGTACATGTGTAGGTCACCTGTGTACCATCCACATGTACGCACAGTTGGCTTTGCATTTTATAATAGAAATAGTCTGTGTATATGTTCTCATTATATCTTAATGCATAAATTCAAGTATGATGTACACTTTTCCACTCTTGGTAATTCTGCATTTCATATACATGTTGTCACAGCCATCCCTTCCTGCTGGGCTTTACTCATTCCTTAGATTGTTTTCCACTTCTGCTCTCTCTTCTTCTGCATTCTTTGGTCATATGTTGACCTTTCAATTTGTGCCATTGCTACTTTTATTTTCCTGCTTTGCTGTGTTGGTTTCTTCCATGTTTCCTTAGGTGAATGTGTTTCTCTTATTCCATGTATTATACTTTCTTGCCTTCTCTTTTCTCTATCCTAAAATTTGAGGTATCACCGCCAGAAAAGTACCCCTCTCTTCTGAGAAGATTCCTTCATATTGTCCCATTCAGCTGTCCTACAGTGTGTGTCTCTTTTTACTTCCCCTAGTACCCCCCCCCCCCCAGGAAGCACGTTGTCCTCCCTATGAGGTCAGCTCAATTTCCACATTTTTACTATTCAAATTATTTGGTATTCATACAGTATGTGGCCTGCTCCAGGCCCCATAACATATATGATTTTTTTTACCTTGCTGTATACCATTAGGTAAGTCTTCAATGTAATTCACATAGTATAGTATTCTGAAGTTTTCATTGATCACTTTGGGCTAACTTAACAAACTCCATTGTTTCAAATTCAGGCAACCTGTTTATGTTATTCAGAGTCTTTCACAGGATGAAGGTGTTTTTCTTTTCTGCACAATATGATCCACAATGCTTTGCAAATCTTTTACAGTCGTCCGGTCCTTACTCAGTGTAAACTGATAGAAACCAAAGTATGTCTCGCGTGTTACCTGTTTTATGATTTTGTGCCTAAATTTTACTCAGTAATCCAATGATCCAGATGTGTTGTTTAACTGCTGTGAACTCAGATAAATATCATGAATCCAAAATTCTACAGGTTTTCCTTTTATATGTTTTACATTCCCATCCTACTTGAGCTCTTGAAATGCTCTAAAATCTTGAAACAATCTTTAGTTCTACTTACTGCACTGTACAGACTGCAAGAAAAAAATACAGATACAGATATAGATACAGATACAGATATATAGACACAGATACAGATAAAGACATTGATGTAGATATTCAGTGGTAATAACAGTAAAACAGGAGACAAACTTCCATCGCTACTTCCTTAATTATTCTATGCAGGCTGCAAAATTCACATTAAGCACAGCAGCCACACTACTCTAAGAATAAAAACATAAAAAACCCACATTAAATGAATGTGCATGGCCATTAGTATGTTTTTCCTCTCCTCAAAAGGTTAATTGGAAGCCTTGTTTGGCCCCTTTTGTTTAAAAACAAAACACAGAAAACCTCTGAAGATCTGATGACATTACAGAGTGAGAGAGCATAAAAGATCTTTTTGATACCAGGCTATGACTGCATTCAGGAATTAAATAAAGCTTTGTGACACTCCAGCTGTGTAGCTATAGATTACTGAAAACAATTGAAGATTTTGTCACTTTTCTTGAGAAAGGTTTCATTGATGTTGCTTTGAATATTACAGTAGAACTAATGTTTTGTCGAAAAATGTTATAGGTGTGTGTGTGTGTGTGTGTGTGTGTGTGTGTGTGTGTGTGTGTGTGTGTGTGTGTGTGTATGGGTGTGTGTTGTGTATGGTCCACAGACCAAATAATTTCAGAAGTAGACATCAAATGTGGCATAAAACTGTATTTTTCTGTTCTGTGCTTTGATTTCCATGCCTTATCCTTTCTGTGCTATAGTGCTGCAGACCATTTCTGATTGTAATTTCATGAGAGTACCTATTGTCTGCATCTGTGGGAATTTAGCACCGGTTGCTTCCTGGTAGCAGCTGTCATCCATGACTTATTAAATGCATACTAGCACTCCAGGACTTGTTTTTATCTTTTATGCCAGTCAGTGTATGATGGTGACATCACAAACAGCAAGGCAATCCAAATAGTCTGCACATGTAAACTTAAGTTAAAAAAATATTTGGAAAAATCCAAGAAGCAATTTGATGACTGGAAGAACTGTTCAGGGGAAAAACAAGGAGAGGAAAAGGCTGGGTGCTTGATGCATTAATCACAGTTGTAACTCAGTAACTTTTAAACCACTATGTTATGTTTATGAACGCAGATTATGGTGAGTCAGCTCCTCCTCTGCAGCCTGACAAAGAAATGAAAATAGCAACAGCATGTTGGCTCATGTCTTCGCCGTTCGCCTCCAGCTAGAATGAAACTGTTGGTTAGTCTTGTAGAAAGGGTATGTTATTCTGAACCATAACAATGCTGTTCTTTGCATTTGTCAAGCAGACTGCTAGCCTTTCTGATTTTTTCTGGTGTTTACATGATACAGAAGCCTCCACTATCAGTCCATATCAGAAGACCTGATCTTAACAGTGCTTATGGGTCCTTAAATAACATTTCTAAAGCACCCCTCAGTGCTGTTAAGATTGGGTCTTGTGCAAGGGAAGCATTAACAAGTTTATCTTTTTCTATATTTGGGAGTGTAACCACAGCACTTGATGCACTACATAGTAATAACATCAAGCATCTGAATGCTTTGAGTCATTCATGCTTACACTTTTCTGGCAATCACTCAGACCACCAAATGCCCTGGAAAAGATGTCTACCAAAGAGAGAAAGAAAGCGTATTCACGAAAATGAGACTCCATATTCACAAACAGTGCATACTCAGATAAAACAGCAGTGTGTATTATGTTTGTATGTGACCATATCAGTAGAGTGATTCATAAAGGTGAATCTCATTAATGACATAAGGCAGAATACCTTTGTAAATTATTTTGTAAGGGATCGTTGTACATAGTTGTGTACAATCCACATCAGTGTCAGGTATGCCATAAGTAAAGTAGTAAATAAAAGACTACAAATTCTGTCAAATCCACTTCTTGACAGGTCAAAGGGTCCCAGAACTCCTTCAATCAATCATAGAGTGGAAGCTATATGTTGGACAACTACAGTACAATTCTTGGTATCTGCAATAAAGTAGTGCTTAGGAGATGGCAGAATGGTTTGCAGTTGTTGTGTCTTTCAGATTTTCCCGGTTAGGGGTCGCCACAGCGTAACTCCGGTCCGCTAATGATTGGTAGTAGATTTTTCATGCCGAGTTGCAGCGAAGATAATGTCACAGATGGCTGTCAATTCAAAACAGGCATTCTACTGATAAAAAGGCTAAGTTGCAATTCACCACCTGATACAGAGGGCACAGGGTTGCACAATGCTATTCAGCTGCTGCCCATACATTTGAAGTGCGCTTCTACCATTATGAGCCTTTATTATTATCAGAGCAGTAAGATGGGAATGTGCCATGTCTGTTCACTTCTCCTCAACACTAAGTCAAATTCTTGGAAGATTTGCCCCACCCACCAAATTAATTTGTTCTAACATAAACCCTAACCCTACTCCTGGCACTAACCCTAACTATATATTTATGTTACTAAAATCTCTTTCCTTCACAGTACCACTAAACAAGGTGGACGCACACATTGACACACATGCACACACTAACGCGTGCACACACACACACACACACACACACACACACACACACACACTTGCACATACAATTACCAAAGCATAACACAAACTCTGGCCCTTTTCCTAGCCCTTACTCTAACCCTACCATTGAACACAAGCGCATACACACTAATCACAATGATGCTGCACATACACACTGAGCACAATGAAGTTGCACATACACACTAATCACAATGATGCTGCACATACACACTAATCACAAGATGCTGCACATACACACTAATCACAAGATGCTGCACATACACACTAATCACAAGATGCTGCACATACACACTGAGCACAATGATGCTGCACATACACACTAATCACAAGATGCTGCACATACACACTAATCACAAGATGCTGCACATACACACTAATCACAATGATGCTGCACATACACACTAATCACAATGATGTGATCATGCACATCTACACACCATCACGTCTTCGAGCAAATACTCATTTTTTTCAATACTCATGCTTCTCTGCTTTATATAAAACTTTAATTTGATTTACTCATGTGTTCAGTCACTCTTTTTACACTCACACCAGCTATTCTACCAGCTGAGTATTATACCCATAGATCAATATACACATATAGACATCAAGAAACAATATTATAAGACAATTGCACTAACAGCTGGCATGTTTGAGAACCACAATGTTGAGCAGATGGACATGCCCCCCCCCCGAGTACCCAAGGTACTGCTTGTTCCAAGGTTTTACTGTGTTGTGGGCCTTGATTTTGCCAGCTCTCAGTGTGCTCACTTGATCTTCACAGGATCCTGTTTCCTGATATGACAGTCCACAAAGTTTCATTTTACACACAAACACACACACACACACACACACACACACACACACATTACATTACTTTATATATGCTTGATGGCAGACAGAGACAATAAGCCTATTTAGTCTGCCATTTTAAATGCCTTGTCATTCTATCTGTAATTAAGGCCTTCCTTCCCCTTACCATTACCATGTTCCTAACTGTCCTGTGCCCTCTTGAATAACTCTGTAGATTCCTTCTCCACCACCTATTCAAGTAGTCCATTCTGTAAGTCTACTACCCTTTCTATGAATAAGTATTCTGGGTGATTCAGGTTGAAATTAGTCCTTTACTTACTTATTTATTTAATTATTTCTGCATACATTTTCTGACCTTGTAGTTGGGTCTGTCTAAAGTCTCTACTCAGACATGACAACAGCTCCAAGGATTTGTAACAGAATCATATAAGTATGGCTAAATAATATCTAAGCAGAGTATATATACCAATATAGGATACAACATTTAAAGGTAATTTTTCCCAATACTAATAGTGAATGCAATAAGAAATAATGGATGCTCAAAAAGCTGAAATAATGCTGCTTCTGTCTTGTATTGTTTATGCACAGTAATTTTGATCAAAGTATAATGTTGCTTGACTCATAAACATAAAATAGGCAACCATGTTAAACAGTAACAGCTGATAGTAAAAGCAAAAAGACTTAAAGGGTTCAACTATAGACTGGAATATTAATTTCCTAATCATTAAATGCTTTAATTGCTTATGCTACTGTATTTCCATCCTGTGTCAGTGGTGTTATATAAAATACAAATGTGTTTCCATCCTATGCTAGTTGGTATTATATACTGACTTAGCATTTGTTTAGGTCGCACAAAGATATTGTTCTCTTGCTGGGTATTTTGTTTTAATGATGCAAATGTGAAGTTAGTATGATATAACAGAGCTAATTTTATTCACAAATGTGACTGAAGAGTTAGATACTATTGTGCATGAACAGGTAATTGTAAATCTAATACCTGTTAGTGTATGTTTGAGTATCTTTGCATTATACTATAGTGTTTTGGATAATTAGAGTATTGATGGCCAATATGTTTTTTTTTAAATATTTGTTGTATGATGGGTGAAAGTTAGTCTGCTAGATATAATAGGATCGTGATTTACTTCTGTTTTCTGGTTATTAGGGATCATGATTCAGGTTTAGAGTAATAGATTTTTGAAGGCAGTCTTAGTTCTTTTAACTATAGTGAGGTTAGTTGGAGGTCTGTATGATATTGTGGCCTAAGTAATTGGTGAGCAGAGTTTGTGTTGAACAAGTTTTACTTTATTTTTAAAGGTGGTCAGTGATCTCGACAGAGTTACGTATTACCAGTGTGCAGAGTAACTGACTTGTTCTTTCTTCATCTGATTGCCAGCTCTTTGTAGGGCAATACATTGGTATTCTCTAGGGGCTGCTGGTCTGATGAATCATCAGATCTGATTGACTAAAGTAGCTATATGTCACATGCTCAATAAAAGCTCCAGATTTGAGTAAAAGCAAAATTTTTGCTAATGTATTCGCTCTATTCATTATTATGTTTGTAGTATGAACTATGAGTTTTTCTTTATAATCAGCTTCTGGAGTTCCTGTTGTATATAAGAATGACAGGAGCCAGTAGTTATTATCACAACATTGCCTGTGAAACATACATTAATTAATGATAAATCATTTGTAAAAC